>NC_080737.1:8284523-8327023 GCF_019097595.1 Hemibagrus wyckioides
TCCCCGAGCGCACACACACAGCGAGGAGTGAGGGATAGTGAAGGATTGATTGATTTTGAAGCCCTGGAGGAGTCAGCGGGAGCAGAAATGGAGCGCCTGAGCTCTCATGGGCTGCCCAGGCTCTCCTGGATCGACACACTCTACAGCAGTATGTACCAACACTTCCTTCTCTCTCTCTCTCTCTCTCTCTCTATTCTTCATATTCTATCAATCTCCCTCTCTCTCTGTCAGTTTCTCTTTATCTCTCCTCCTGATAATCTGCTCTCATGGTGTCGAGTGATGTCTGATTGTATTAATCAAAACTGTAAGCTGTGTGTGTGTGTGTGTGTGTGTGTGATGTCAGGACAATATCAAACACTTAAAAAAAAAAAAAATTGATGTAATCATCATATAATAATAATTCATATTGTAGTGTATTCAATTTAAAGTTACATAATAATAATAATAATAATAATAATAATAAAAATATATAATTATCAATAAATTATTATTTTTATTATTATTTTTATTTAATAATTTTTTTATTATTTAATTATTATTATTATTATTATTATTATTGCTATAAATATATATTTTATTGATATAAACATCTCAAAACATGTAAATGTTATGTAAAATCTCTTCTTTGACGATCCGGCACTGCTTTAATTGTTACGTAAATAAAATAGTTTAATTGTATAAAGAACGAAAAAAAAATTTATGTTGACAAGTTACTTCAGTTATAGTAGCTATAAACATTCTCTATTGTGTCTGTAGCTCTGTTAGGTTTAACGCTCCGTAACCTCGACTAAACATGTTTGTTTCTGTTTGCCAGGGCTGAGTTTGACTTAACTCGGAAGTGGGATTTCTTGAGATTCTCCATGTATCAATCTAGAAGTGGGAAAAACGAGGTTCTAGGTTTAGCAAGCTGGTGTTTCTGTGTACGAGATCATACAATTTAATACTTTAAAGAAAAAAAAGGATGCACTAATTTGTTTTTATAATGCTGACGTGACGTGTGTTAAACTCGTGATAGCCAAAAACCTTCCTGTTTTGTTTTTCCTAGTCGGAGGTTGAAAATTCCGAGTTACAAACTAAGTAAATGGAAGCGTAGCTGTTCCTATAGACTGTCAGTTACAGTGAAGGGGGTGTGGTCTATGCGCCTGCCAGTTACAGTGAAGGGGGTGTGGTCTATGCGCCTGCCAGTTACAGTGAAGGGGGTGTGGTCTATGTGCCTGCCAGTTACAGTGAAAGGGGTGTGGTCTATGTGCCTGTCAGTTGCAGTGAAGGGGGTGTGGTCTATGTGCCTGTCAGTTACAGTGAAGGGGGTGTGCTCTATGTGCCTGTCAGTTACAGTGAAGGGGGTGTGCTCTATGTGCCTGCCAGTTACAGTGAAGGGGGTGTGGCCTCCAACTAAAGGAGGTGTGGCCTCTGTACCTGTCAGTCCAACTAAAGGAGGTGTGGCCTCTGTACCTGGGTGTACAGCTGAAGGAAGTGTGGCCTCTGTACCTGGGTGTCCAGCTGAAGGAGGTGTGGCCTCTGTACCTGGGTGTCCAGCTGAAGGAAGTGTGACCTCTGTACCTGGGTGTCCAGCTGAAGGAGGTGTGGCCTCTGTACCTGGGTGTCCAGCTGAAGGAGGTGTGGCCTCTGTACCTGGGTGTCCAGCTGAAGGAAGTGTGACCTCTGTACCTGGGTGTCCAGCTGAAGGAGGTGTGGCCTCTGTACCTGGGTGTCCAGCTGAAGGAAGTGTTGACTCTGTACCTGGGTGTCCAGCTGAAGGAGGTGTGGCCTCTGTACCTGGGTGTCCAGCTGAAGGAAGTGTGGCCTCTGTATCAGTCCAACTATAAGAGCCTGTTTAGCCTTTAGCCCAATTGTCCTTCTCTTGTGTGTGTGCGCGAGTGTGAGTGTGTGTGTGTGTGTGTGTGTGCAAGCGAGTGTGTGTGTGTGTGTGTGTGTGTGCGAGTGTGTGTGTGTGTGTGTATGTGTGTATGTGCGAGTGTGTATCTCTTGATATAATACTGTGATGTTAATCTGCCGTGTCTCTTATCCACGCTTTGTTCAGAGTAAAGTCATCGTTGCAGGTTTTTTCTGATCTCACTTCAGGGAATACAGCGAGTCTTCTCATTCCCATCAATAAGCAAAGCTCTCTTCAATGCTTCCGGTGGTCACATGACCTTATTTATGGCGTCTTTTTTCAGAAAGGATTCATCAGTGTAAAGGACTTATTTAAAGATCTGTAATGATGGGCAGAAAGCGTTCTGGAGAAATGATGGAGACTGGAGGAGTGAATGAGGGAGGGAGAGAAGCAGTTAACCAGGGATGGGGTTTAATCCTTTACAAACACTCCTCCCTCTGCCCAATTTCACACCACCGTGTGTGTGTGTGTGTTTAGATGTCTGAGAGAACTGAGACTGGATTAATGCATATAAAGAAGGAGGTTTCCCAACAGACGTTAATAAACGCGCCTCCCCCATCAACCTCAGGTTTAAGTCCCAGTGTATTGTGTATCAGCCAATTTTCACAAAGGATTAAACCTTCAGAGGGAGTTTGGGATGTAATCAAGATTACTGCATGCTGTTGCAGATAACATGTACAATGAAACAATTCTTGAAGCAGGTCAGTCACTTTACACACGCCCATATGCTTATCGCAAACATGGTGGAAAATGAAGGAAAGGGGAAAAACCCAGCATGTTGTTACTGCGTATGGAGGAGATCTGTTTTTATTATCATGTGTCTTAGTGTTTACAGCTGATTTGGGAATAAGTGAAGATTTCCATTTCTCTCGATGTTGCTAGTTGGTCTCAGTCATTTGTTGGCTTGCAGACAGTTTTGTCTTAACGGCTTTGCGTAGGTTCACACAGACCAGAGAACGCAGTGGAAACAAAGTGGAATGTTTTTGTATTTCAGTGCACATCTACTAGAGCCCAGATTCCACCCACTGCACCTTTAAGTGTGTTTTATACTGCCGAGATTAATTATACAGTGCTGATCGTGTTGTGTGTGTCTGTCATGAGCAGAGTAGTGTTACATAATAAAGCAAAGAATTTTATTTGTTTACAAATCAGACAGAGACTGAGAAACAGTTCAGAAGAAATATTACATTTGGAGGCGTGGCCTCTGTTTCTGTCAGTCTAACTGTAGGAGGTGTGGCCTTTGTACATGTCACAGTAGACCTCTGCTTATCAATCTTAGTGAAGGAGGTGTGGCCTCTTTACCTGGCAGTCCAACTGAAGGAGGTGTGGCCTCTGTATCTGTCAGTCTTTGTGTAGGAAGTGTGACCTCTGTACCCGTCACAATAGGCCTGTGCTTGTCAAAGTGAAGGAGGCGTGGTCTCTGTACATCTTAGTCTGAGTGTAGGAGGTGTGGCCTCTGTACCTCTCAGTCTGAGTGTAGGAGGTGTGGCCTTTGCACCTGTCAGTGTAATTATAGGTGGTGTGGCCTCTGCACCTGGCAGTCCAGCTGAAGGAGGTGTAGCCTCTGTACCTGTCAGTCTCTGTGTAGGAAGTGTGGCCTCTGTACCCATTACGATAGGCCTGTGCTTGTCAAAGTGAAAGAGGTGTGGTCTCTGTACATCTCAGTCTGAGTGTAGGAAGTGTGGCCTCTGCACCTGGCAGTCCAGCTGAAGGAGGTGTGGCCTCTGTACCTGGCAGTCTGAGTGTAGTAGGTGTGGCCTCTGTACCTCTCAGTCTGAGTATAGGAGGTGTGGCCTCTGTTTCTGTCAGTCTAACTGTAGGAGGTGTGGCCTCTGTACATGTCACAATAGACCTCTACTTGTCAATCTTAGTGAAGGAGGCATGGTCTCTATACCTGGCACTCCAGCTGAAGGAGGTGTGGCCTCTCTACCTGTCAGTCTAAGTGTATGAGGTGTGGTCTCTGTACCTGTCAGTCTCAGTGAAAGGGGGTGTGGCCATTATAGCAGTCAGTCCCAATAAAAGAGGGTGTGTGAGTGTTTTTAGGAAAGTAAAAAAAAATACTGTTTGCTTTCCACTGTGTAAAATATCTATGTAAAGAGACTTCATCAGTTTCATTACTTCATCTGTGTAAAACCTCCCACACCACTTTCCCCTGTCTCTCACCAGCAGCAGCTTGTCACGCGAGCGCTAATTGGCTGAAAGCTCATTAACACAGCTGTTATTGTTACAACAGCAATGTCTCTTACTGTTAACCTATTTTTGTTGGGCACCGACCCTGAGGTGAGACCTTTCCATAAAACACTAATCCTCTGCAATATTGATGTGCGATTTATTAAATATTAAGCGGCTTTCATGCTTAATAAAGGGGAAGCCTTTCGGATGAAGGCAGAGTGCTATTGATAACTATAATAACCTGCAGAAATGTAAGTGTTTGTGTCTGTCTGTGAGAGCCAAATTTATTAGTAGTTCGTACCCAAGGAATATATTTTTATTTGCTTGTGTGGAATTTGTGCTTCTAAGGATTGAGTGCCTTATATAATCTGATTTCTTCCCCCTGTGTGTGTGTGCGTGTGTGTGTGCTCTGAGAATAATAATAATTTATAAAAAAAAAAAAAAAAAAAAAAAAAAAAAAATTTAATTATTTATTTAATAAAACAATTATAAATAATAATTGCATCCATAAATAAAAATTCTAGAATATTTTAATTAAACACAAAATCTTGGATACAGGTCTGTGATTGGTCCGATTCAGTGTCAGTCAAATCAGGTGTTTTATTTTTATGTATCTGTTTTAAAATAGAGTCAGATGTGCAGTGATGTTTCATTGTTTTGCTTGCCAGTACATCATACACATGATGTAACATGTTGTCTTCAAATATTAACCAGACTTGTGAGAGTTTTCTGTTGTGTGTGTGTGTGTGTGTGTGTGTGTGTGTCTGAGTGGGCCGACATAATATACACTCATCAATCCCACTGGTATTTCATCCTTCACTCTCTTTTATCTGTGTTCAAGTTCTCTTTCACTCTCTCTCTCTCTCTGTCTCTCTCTGTCTCTGTAACTATAGAAACGGGTACAGAAAGTCCTCTCGTGGTACACTGCGCACCATCTCGTTTCAGCAGAAACAGAATTTAGGGAAGAAAAAACAAACAAACAAAAAAAACAAACATAGAAGCATCAGATATAACTGGGGTCGAGATCGGTTTAAAGCACAGAGAAAGAGAGAGTGAGTGAGAGAGAGCAGGAACGAGAGGACGAGTGCAGAGGTGGCTGACGGCGTTTATGTAACAGCCAAGGCTTTGGAAAGATTTATCGAGAGGGTTCACCGAGTGCGTGAGCGAGCGGTGAGGGAGAGTTTGCGCTGTTAGCGTGGGTGTGTGTAAGATGCAGTAGCACCTGCCTGCGTTGCATTTTAGCATTATTGTTCTGCAGTGCAGCAGCCTGGAGAAACGACCGAAGAACAGACAAAAGTCTCAGTCACTTGTTCCCAAAGTGTCCTGAAGTGCAGTTCTAACCCTAACTCTAATAATTATTCTTATTCTTATTATAATAATAGACTAGCATTGATGTTGTGGAAATAATCCCAGTAGCTGTAAACATGTTACAGCACAATTTCGCAATCTGTATAATTTCCCATATATGTATTTCAGAAACCATTCAAATATCCTAGTAATGCAATAATACGTGTACAATGGCCTAGGAATAATTTTAAGATTTTAGAAAGATACGGATATTTATAATATGTTTGACATTTTTTCAAGGGGCGGTTGTAGCTCAAGTGGTTAAGGTTCTGGGTGGTTGAGGGTTCGAGCCCCAGCACCACCAAGGTGCCACTGTTGGGCCCCAAACCCATCCTGCTTCAGGGGTACTGCATCATGGCTGACCGTATGCTCTGACCCCAACCCACTATGTGAAGAACCCACTATGTGAATGTACAGTATATGTGACAGATAAAGACAGCTTAACTTCAGAATGCTGGATCTATGAATATCCATGAGTATGCAAATTGAGAGCGCCCACCCTCTTGCAAGCGCAATCTCAGCTCCGCCTCTCACTGCCAGATTTGCCATTATTTGTTTTAATTTTATAAAATTATTATTATTATTAATAACAACCACAACCATAATGATATTTATTTATTTATTATAATTTTTTTAATTTTATTTTATATTTAATTTTTTTTTTTTTAATAAAATTTTTGTTTAGCTCCTCCTTAGTCTTTTAGGAACCTCTAATTGGAATAATCGGAACTTTAATAGCGTCGAGCAGCTACAGGAAACTATCTGTTTTTGGCAAAAAGCTAAACTCTGTACATCAGACGGATGATGGAAGAAGATGGATTTTCGGGAAGATGTGCTTCAGTCTCTTTAAGACGATGTAACATGAACCGAACCTGGAGAGTACTAATGCGGGGTGTGTGGAATTGTGTCTTGGTGTGTGTGTGTGTGTGTGTAGCTGCTTGAATCCTTACATGATGACCATTGTATCCTGCCACATGACCTTATTTTGACAATTATCAGCCGGGTGATTTATCAGCTAGTCATTGTCGAGACCATGAAGTGTACTTAATCAGTGTGTGTGTGTGTGTGTGTGTGTGTGTGTGTGTGTGTGAGCTTGTCTGAGCCTGTTTGCTTCAGGTTGCTGTTTTATGGGTCCTTTTGTCCACAGGGGCTCATTTGTGTGTGTGTGTGTATTGCCCTGCCCTGCCCTACCCTTCTCTTCTCTCTGGCTTGTAACCGTGCTCTTCTTATCCTCCGTTCATGGACTTGACCAATCACAGACCTCACGCCCCGAACACCAGCCAATAGGAGCGGTCATGTGTTCACATTTTACAAGGAAGTCGCTGGTGATTAAACATTCAGACCAGTGGAGTGGAAGTGATGGAGGAATGAAGGGGATGGAGGGATGGAGGGAGAAGAAGCATGTGGGGAGATTGCGATCCATTAGTAAGAGCCTGAGTGGAGCTCTAGCAGTGGAAATGGTTAAACATATCTCTGTCTCTTGTTTTTCTTTCTTTCTCTCACTCTTGTTTCCATTAGTTCTTTACGTTTCTAATGGAAGAATGCATAAACCAAGCCAAAGAACCAGTACCATTTAACTGGTTTTCAGTACTCATTGGCTAAGGAAGTGTATATTCCATTCTTTATTTTCTTTCCCCTGGAATTATTTGTTTGTCATTTTGGGGTTTGGCTTAATATCTGTAACTTTACCTTTTTTGGTTCAATGGTACATGTGGCCCAGGAATTCTATAGATGTAGACCTTTTTCTGTTTCTGATTGAGGAATGGTACCTTTTTTGGTCCAGTAACAGTATTGTCTCTTTCTCTGAATGAGGAATGGTACCTTTTTTGGCCCAGTAACAGTATTGTCTCTTTCTCTGAATGAGGAATGGTACCTTTTTTGGCCCAGTAACAGTATTGTCTCTTTCTCTGAATGAGGAATGGTACCTTTTTGATGTCGTAACAGTACCTTTTTCTGTATCTGATTGAGGAATAGTACATTTTTGATCCAGTAACGGTACAGTTTCTGCCTCTGATTGAGGAATAGTACCTTTTTGGCCCAGTAACAGTACTGTTTCTGTCTCTAATTGAGGAATGGTACCTTTTTGGCCCAGTAACAATACTATTTGGTCACTGATTGAGGAATGGTACCTTTTTGGCCCAGTAACAGTACCTTTTTCTGTCTCTGATTGGGGAATGGTAGCTTTATGGCCAGGTAACGGTACCTTTTTCTGTCTCTGATTGGGGAATGGTACCTTTATGGCCAGGTAATGGTACCTTTTTCTGTCTCTGATTGGGAATGTTACCTTTATGGCCAGGTAACGGTACCTTTTTCTGTCTCTGATTGGGGAATGGTACCTTTATGGCCAGGTAACGGTACCTTTTTCTGTCTCTGATTGATGAATGGTACCTTTATGTGGTAGCTGAAGAGGTTAAGGCTCAGTTGTTGATCAGAAGGTCAGGGTTTAAGCCTCAGCACTGCCAAGCTGCCACTGTTGGGCCCCTGAGCATGGCCCTTAACCCTCTCTGCTCTCTGTATCATGGCTGACCCTGTGCACTGACCACCACATTTAAAGCTGAGATATGTGAAGAAAGAATTTTAATTGTGCAGTAATGTATATGTGACAAAAATAAAGGCTTGTTATTCTTTTTTTATCCCAGTAACAATATCCTTTTGGGTCTGATGAACAGAACCTTTTAGGCTCAGTAACAGTACCTTTTTTGGTCTCTGATTAAAGAGTGATACCATTATAGCCTCTGATTGATCTACAGTACCATTTTTGGCCCAGTAACAGTACCCTTTTTGGTCTCTCATTGATGAGCTGTACCTTATGGGTCTCTGATTTATAAACAGTACCTTTCGGGTCCCTGGCTGATGAACAGAACCTTTTTGGCTCAGAAGGTGCACCTTTTTAGCCTCTGATTTAGGATCATTTCCTTTTTGGAATCAGAGTTCCTCTCTGCTTGAGCAGTGGTACCTTTTGTTTGCGCTGTTCCGAAAGGTCATGATGTGTTTCCCTTTTAAGGTGACGTGCATTTAAATCAATACTGCTTTTGTGTGTGTGTGAGATTTCTGCATTTCCATCCCCACTGTGTTGAATATGATATGAATATTTATTGTGAGATCAGCTTTAAAATGTCAGAAAAACATGGAATATCAAATAAGCCTGAACTTCCTGAACCTCCTCTGGGGTCTGCAGCTTCCTTCAGCGTGGAGTCAGACTTTATTTCTAACCTTCAGCTTTCAGACTTTCGGACTACACGTGACTCGACACGTCCCTGACCAGCGCTGATGATTCAGAGACAGAATGAGATGGCGTGTTTAACAAAACGTTCTATAAAAATATTACTAATAATAATAACAGTCTATTCAGTGTGACTCAATGGGTGTTTTCTCTAGCAGCAAACGGAGAGAAAAACAGAAATTTCCAGCTGAGTTCCAGCAACCCAGAATGAACTCAGACCATTATCACAGACTCTCGAACCTGCGGACTTTGTGTCCCGTCGAGTTAAAATGACATCAGAGAGAAGTAAAGAGAAATACAGTAATCTGTCACGCTGTAGACTAATCAGCTTAGCATTGTGTAAAAATTCAATGCTGCTAATGTTAATAATATAAAGGGCTAAAGGTGAGGGGGTGACGATAGTCCTTCATATTCTGCACTTTTGCTTCATTTTACACCAGAAATAGGCTTCTCTATAATTTTGTGATATTTCAGTCTAATGCACTATCGATGTGAGTGTGTGTATTAATACTTCTATTGCTCCATAGCCTGTTCTGTCAATATAAAGCCTGCCATCTAATGCGGCGTTCTAAATCTGTCGCTTTTTACCATCCACGCTGCTTTCCAGTGACTGTGGATAGAAAAATATCTATTTTAAGACACCACTGAGCCTCCCTTTTGTTAGAAAGTTCCTTGATTTCAGAGCCGGATGAGGTACCGTAACCTTAATGCGTAAAGTTTACCTGAAATCAAAAAATCTACTGCTAGAGACATCGATATGATAATTAGCGTAGGAGTGTAGCAGGTTTTCAATCTGTAGTTCATCACTAATGAGAAAATAAGTATAAAGTATTTAACTAGTCACAGTTTGTGCAATAAAAGAGGTATATTTGTGCTTTTCCCCCCAGAGTCAGGTCTTAATCTACAGTCGTAGCTCATTCTCTCATTAGCGGTAAAGATGATTAATCTCTTCCATTCTTCACATTTAGTTAGTTCAAGCTACTGTCTGATTTTGTTTAGATTCAACATACACTATATAGCCTAAAGTTTTGGGACACCCTTTCAAATAATTGAATTCAGGTGTTGGTTTTCAGGGTTTGGGCTCAGCCCCTTAGTTCCAGTGAAAGGAACTCTTAATGCTTCAGCATACCAAGACGTTTTGGACAATTTCATGCTCCCAACTTTGTGGGAACAGTTTGTGGATGACCCCTTCCTGTTCACACCAGTGCACAAAGCAAGGTCCATAAAGACGTGGATGAGAGAGTTTGGTGTGGAGGAACTTCACAGAGTCCTGACCTCAACCTGATAGAAAAACTTTGGGATGAATTAGAGCGGAGACTGTGAGCCAGACCTTCTCGTCCAACATCAGTGCCTGACCTCACAAATGTGCTTCTAGAGGAATGGTCAAAAATTCCCATAAACACACTCCTAAACCTTGTGGAAAGCCTTCCCAGAAGAGTTGAACCTGTTACAGCTGTAAAGGGCAGGACAACTCCATATTACATTCATGTGCATGTAAAGACAGACGTCCCGAAACTTTTGGCAATGTAGTGTAAGTGTGGAATATCTCAAAAACTGTTTCAGAAGGTGCTGGTTTAACATATGGGCCCAAATCACAGATGAGAAGCTGTTGCTTGGTAATGTTAAACATCAGTAATGAGTTTACAGATATAAAATCGATTGCAGCGGTTGTTTTATTTCCTATAGGTGTTTGACAGATGAGACGAATCTGTACTGAATTGGAAATAGCCGCTTCTTTTTGGCCGTTCATCCTGTTTCAAACTGTTCAAGTTTTATCTTTTTAAAAAACAATATAAATCTACAATAAGGTACTTTCACATGTACATTAAATTTCATCAATTATTCACATTTTTTCCCACTGATTTACACAGCAATATGTCTGACTGACGAAAGAACGATTTTTTTTTAAGCAGGAAACTTTCCACAGAGTCTAATTGCTGTGAAATATGGTCAGGAAGGACGTTAGATAGATGGCTAGCTATCAGCTCAGAGTTTTTTGCCATGTCAGTGTCTACTTGTGGTTCTGAATGTATTCGGATAGGAGAGTTGTGGCTCCAGGCTCAGCTACCTTCATGCTGTTTTTCCCCCATGTTGTTCTTCATGCTGTGAATTTCAGACACACAAGATATTTATTCTCTTTCGGCCGTTTGAACGATGCCATTCTTCACCTCTTTAGCGTTAAACGCTCACCTCGGTCCATCACGCGTATCTGTTCAATCCTCTGCCCCTCAGGCTTGGCCCACTTTACTTAACTCATCAAACTGCTGTTCCTGTTGACTGCCTGCCATGTTTCCCCATTTGCGTAATTAGCCTAATTAAATCCGGCTAATGAAAAGCTTTCAATACGCCAGCTTTCCACTCGGCTCGCTGTTCGGCAGGAGCGGAACAAAACGCAAGGAGAGAATCAGATCTTTACGAAGCCGTCCGTTCGGTCCCATGACCCGTCTATAATTAAAAACCTAATCACAGTACGGATAATGACTCGGTGTCAATTTGGACATGGTGTAAATCGGTGTAAATTGATACGAGCTCACAGGCATGAAGGAGCGCTAATCGAGGTTCGTCTTACTCTTTGTACGCCCGCTGCCGTCCGACCCCGATACGTTTAACACGCATCATTCCTCCGTTTGCCTTGGGCTTAATAGGGCCCGTGTAGGTCGTGCAGCGTTGTTGCCGTGGTAACAGTGTGGGCTAGGTGGGTGCACAGATTGATAGAGGCATCACTTATCACTCCTCAGAGCATTTCTATTCATCTGCTTGTATTCACGCTATCCTGTGATCATTTGATGGAATTCTGAGAACAAGAGCCTCATACTTTTTTAGCCATTTATAGCTACTTTGAATGAGGTGAGAAACATGTTGCTTGCATTGTCATAGCTTGGAATGTAGAAATCCTTCCTGGATAGACACCTCCTTAGATTTTTTCCGAAAAGTTTTGCTAAGGTTGAGTTCCACAAAACATAATCTGTTGATTGTTTATGTTGAATTGTTACTATAGAAACCGTATTTAAGTAAGCACATTCAGATAAACCTGCAGTTTGCGTTAAATCCTGCACTACAACATAGTGACGCTTTACTACAAAATGAATCCACGCCTTCCGACCAATCAGCTGAGAGAAATTCAACAGCGCTGCTGAGTGAATAACGTTATTACCACGTGACATGCCTCAGCTCACACTTTTTCTACTCTCCAGCATTACGCTGACCTTTGGAGAGAGAGAGGAAAAAAACAAAACGGTCCACTCTGTGATTTATTGTGATCATTGAGAATGCTGAAGCTGAATCTCGCTCTCAGGTTCTCACTCCCTCGAGGAGGGTAAAATGGTTGAGTAAAATCCCTCGCTTAGTTAAGTGTCTGGACTACAACAGCCTTCTTTATTATCACCTGTCAAAGCTACATACTGTCTGTCTGTCTGTCTATATATCTGTCTGTCTGTTTATATTTCTATATGTCTATCTTCTTGTCTAATATATATATATATATATATATATATATATATATATATATATATATATATATATATATATATATATATATATATATATAATCTCCATCTAATCAAGTCTACCCATTGGAAATACACTTTACCAGTGGTTTCAGTGAGAAAACTGATTCAGTCGAGTCTGTACATCAACACTTCCTGTATATTTTTTTGGATAAGAAACAGTGCTGGAGTTGTGATTGAAGGTGTTTCAGCTATCAGAGGAAGTCTGGCCAAACCATCAGTCCCTGACTCAGCTAATCTGGAGAGTACAATTCAGCACTAAGCACAAATTCTGTGCTATAAAATAACTCTATGAGCTGAAATATCTTCAAAACCTCCAGCACTTTGCTGATCAGTGAAGCTACAGAACGTATTGTCCTTGTCCATATTGGATTTTTGTTTGTTTGTTTGTTTGTTTTGTTTCAAATCTCTGATTATCTCTGCTTATCATACGTTGTCCGATTTCGACCGAGACCAGTATAATAGGATTACAGAGCAGCATTATTACCGCTTACTTCCTGAGCTTGTGATCAAGTATTAGTGCTGATTAGTGCTAATAATACAGGGCTTTGTTTCAGTCACAGCTGCGTTTACACTCAATGATAATCAGTGATCAAGTGAAGTTTTATCATCCAGGCCACTCTGACAGTCAATATTTTTCAACCACTTCAAGTGTTTTATTCTTTTTGTACCACCGCTAAGCTACAATTCCTCTTACTCCTCTTACTCAGTTAGGTTTAATATAAATGCAGCTTGTTTTCTGTTACTAAGAAACAGCAAACCCCCCTGTTACACTGCACTGACACTGGCTATCTATCTGTCTATCTGTCTATCTATCTATCTGTCTGTCTGTCTGTCTATCACTCTGGCTATATGTCAGACTGTCTGTCTGTCTGTCTGTCTGCCTGTCTGTCTATCTATCTACCTATACGTTACACTGTTACACTGCACTGGCACTGGAGACTCCTTCTGACCTTCATATTAAAACTATCACCATATCAACAATTCCACCTTTCTTTTGAGTGGATTCAGGCGTCTTCACTCTAAAATAGGGAATTACATTACAAATCAACACAAAGATATGAAAGTGATGTAGTGCTTGAATATGATGTAGGAGAGATATTAAGTGTGTACAGACAGAAACACACACAGAGATAGACTCTCTTTCTCTCTCTCTCTCTCTCTCTCTCTCCACTCCGATCTCTAATCTAATTCAACACCAGGATTTTTTCCCCTCGTCTTATTTCCTCTGGGACAACAAGACTACTTGGATCGGTGACAGCTTTTTAATTCGTTTATTTTCCTTTTTAATAAATGTGTTACATTTTAATATCAATATATTAATGACGTGTTTGGGAATCTAGTTTAGTTTTTTAGTTTTTTTTAATAATTTTGTTGATTTTTAATTTAATATTTTCTAATTTATTTATTTTAAGTCTGATAAGAGGAAGATGCGAAGATCCTGGAAAGATGGCTGTGTAGGTGTGTAGGTGTATTTAAAGGGTCGAGTCCACGAGTGCAGTTTGTGTATCGATCCCTGGGTCTTCATCAGTAAACATTTGAAGACTTCGGCTGGAAGGAAAGTGTTAAATCTATAATGAACTATTAGTTGCTCAGGAGTTCCTGGTTGCACAATTCCACCTGACTATAAACTTTTATAGAAAGGTCATTTACATTATTTACTGTCCAGTGTCACCCAAATGAGGATGAGGTTCCCTTCTGAGCCTGGTTCCTCTCCGGGTTTATTCCTCAGATCATCTCAGGGAGTTTTTCCTCACCACCCTCACCTCAGACTTCTCATTAGGGATAACTATTGGAGATAAATAGTAAATTAATTTAAACGTTATAATTTATTCTATGTTTCTATACTTCTGTAAAGCCGCTTTGAGACAATGTTCATCATTAAAAGCACTTTTTTATTATATGTTATTATATTATTTAGATTAATTGTCTGTATAATGGAGTTATAAAAAAGAGAAATAGAGGGAAATATGTAAAATATTGCCCAAACTTCAGTTTCCCATTTTGTGTTTCAGGGTTATTTTTGTTTTGTTTTTATTCATTTATCTATCTATCTATCTATCTATCTATCTATCTATCTATCTATCTATCTATCTATCTATCTATTTATTAGTAATAATTAATTTATAAATTTATGCAGTAATTATTTAATTAATTTATTAATCTTCTATTTAATTTTTTTTATTTTAATACATTTATAAATAAATAAATAAATAAATAAATAAATCTAGGCGTCATCTTCACTGGGCCAACTGGTTTACTCAAGACTTACGCACTGGTTTCTACCAATAGGAGAATCCCCTCTTTTATGCCTTTACATGTCAAGTTCCCTTGACTCTTAAACATATTCTATTGGACCGTAACGTTTAGGATTCTTCCAGAAAACGTTTTTTATTCAGAAACACGTTTCCACGGACGCGTCGCCTGTAATGTCCGTGCCATTTCCTGAAGAACTCCATGTTGTTTGTGTTGATTTGGGTAGTGATGTGTGCTTGTTGTGAGTGGGTGTCGTGAGGCGTTCTCTGTTGTTTTGGTTCTTTCTCTCAACTTGAAAAAGAGCACAGATGGAGGGACTGGCGAGTTTGTCAACAGCCGTTCTTCGCCCACGTGCACGTCTCTCTCTCTCTCTCTCTCTCTCTCTCTCAAATGCCTTTTTTCTTTCTTTTAGCCATGTTGGTTTTGTCTTATTAGTGTCTATCATCGATCTCTCTTCCTTTCTGCTCCCTGATGACATCTCTGATGAGACCTCGTTGACCCGGTGTGGCTCCCGAACAGATGAGACCCACCTTCATGCATACAGAAACACACACGTGTGCGCACACACACGCACACACACACACACACACACACACGCCCTCATAACTAGGTGGGTGTTAGAGGAGCCTGGGCTTCAGAAGGGTGAAAAGGAATAACACTGATCAAAGCTTCATGGTTCATTTCAAGCAGCGTTGAAGGACCGAGATAGAAAAAGAGAAGTAGAGAGAGAGAGAGAGAGAGAGAGAGAGAGAGAGAGAGAGATTAAGCAGTGCATTTCTGGAATATATCACTTCATAGAAAATTGCTGAGGAAGGATATCACACTTTTGCAGGCATCTCTCTCTCTCTCTCTCACTCACACACACACACACACTCTCTCTTTCCATCCTGCTGCTACTGAAATTTAATTCCCAGTTCCCAGCTTCTTTCGTGTAGGTTGTTAATTTTTTCAGACTTCAGCAGAAGACTAATAATACACACTAGGATCTGTGTATGTGTGGCCATAGCAGAGACTCTATCTGCCGATGAACACGCCACCTTCACCTTTATCTCCCTGTTGATGGCATGTGGTGAAGCTTATTGGTGCTTGCCGTGTGTGTAGTTGTGTGAATAAGCATGTGGATGTGTGTATATGGGGTTTTTTTTGTTTGTTGTGATTTCACTCAGAACATTGACATCATTCAGAACATCAAGACTTCACTCAGAACATCATGACTTCATTCAGAACATTATGACTTCACTCAGAACATTATGACTTCACTCAGAACATTATGACTTCACTCAGAACATTATGACTTCACTCAGAACATTATGACTTCACTCAGAACATCATGACTTCACTCAGGACATTGAGATCATTCAGAACTTTGACTTCACTCAGAACATCATGACTTCATTCAGAACTTTATGACTTCACTCAGAACATCATGACATCACTCAGAACATCATGACTTCATTCAGAACATCATGACTTCATTCAGAACATCATGACTTCACTCAGAACATCATGACTTCACTCAGAACATCATGACTTCACTCAGAACATCAAGACTTCACTCAGAACATCATGACTTCACTCAGAACATTGACATCATTCAGAACATCAAGACTTCACTCAGAACATCAAGACTTCACTCAGAACATCAAGACTTCACTCAGAACATCATGACTTCACTCAGAACATTGACATCATTCAGAACATCAAGACTTCACTCAGAACATCAAGACTTCACTCAGAACATCAAGACTTCACTCAGAACATCATGACTTCACTCAGAACATCATGACTTCACTCAGAACATCATGACTTCACTCAGGACATTGAGATCATTCAGAACTTTATGACTTCACTCAGAACATCATGACTTCACTCAGAACATCATGACTTCACTCAGAACATTATGACTTCACTCAGAACATTGACTTCACTCAGAACATCATGACTTCACTCAGAACATCATGACTTCACTCAGAACATCATGACTTCATTCAGAACATCATGACTTCATTCAGAACATCATGACTTCATTCAGAACATCATGACTTCACTCAGAACATCATGACTTCACTCAGAACATCATGACTTCACTCAAAACATCATGACTTCACTCAGGACATTATGACTTCATGCAGAACATCATGACTTCACTCAGAACATTATGACTTCACTCAGAACATTATGACTTCACTCAGAACATTATGACTACATTAAGAACATTATGACTTTATTCAGAACATTATGACTACATTAAGAACATCATGACATCACTCAGGACATTAACTTCACTCAGAACATTATGACTTCACTCAGAACATTATGACTTCACTCAGAACATTATGACTACATTAAGAACATCATGACATCACTCAGGACATTAACTTCACTCAGAACATCATGACTTCACTCAGAACATTATGACTTCACTCAGAACATTATGACTTCACTCAGAACATTATGACTTTATTCAGAACATTATGACTTTATTCAAATCATCATGAGTTCTCACAGACATGATCTCACTCAAATGTCATGACTTCACTCAGACGCTCCCCTGCACTCAGGCATCATGACCTCACTGAGCCACACCCCTTCACTCTACTAGACACTGCATTAGTGTACAGCTGAAGATCTTTGTTCCAGGATGGATCTCTACCTCCGAGCACAGACATTAATCAGAAGGTCTGTGAAAGCGTTTGAGTAATCAGAGGTCTGGACTCTATTCTTAGCTCCATCATGTCCATGTCCTCGCTCCTCCTGCACGCTAGCACCTGTGCACCAAGAGTTACCACATGCAGCAGGAGTTTTTGACTACAGCGTGGCGTAACTCTCTCTCAGCACCAACACATGAAAGGTTCCAGGGGCAAATTGTTCTCTCTTCTTTTACCCTAACTGCCCTTTCTGTAAAATGTGTTTAAGAGTCCACCCTCTTCCAGTTCTCCCAGCGCTTCAGCAATTAACGCCTCAGATTACATTTCCTCGCTTTAATGGCTTTCTCAATATCTTCTGCTTATGAAATCAGGCTTGTTTGTAGTGTGTGTGTGTGTGTGTGTGTGTGTTTGTGTGTTGATTGGCTGCCAGAAAGAGCTGAATTTTATGAGCTTCCCCAGACGCATAAAGGATCTGGCAGATGACATCATTAATTGATGCTGACTACAATGTGAGAGAGAGAGAGAGAGAGAGAGAGAGACAGTGAGAGAGAGAGAGAGAGAGAGAGACACAGCGAGTGAGAGTGAGTGTGTGTAAGAGAGAGAGAGACAGCGAGTGAGAGAGAGATAGTGTGTGTGTGTGAGAGAGAGAGAGAGAGAGAGAGACAGTGAGTGAGAGAGATATAGTGTGTGTGAGAGAGAGAGACAGAGACACAGTGAGTGAGAGAGAGAGAGAGAGTGAGAGTGTGTGTGTGTGAGAGAGAGATAGTGTGTGTGAGAGAGAGACAGCGAGTGAGAGATAGTGTGTGTGAGAGAGAGACAGCGAGTGAGAGATAGTGTGTGTGAGAGAGAGACAGCGAGTGAGAGATAGTGTGTGTGAGAGAGAGAGACAGCGAGTGAGAGATAGTGTGTGAGAGAGAGAGAGACACAGTGTGTGAGTGTGTGTGTGAGAGAGAGAGAGACAGCGAGTGAGAGAGAGTGTGTGTGAGAGAGAGACAGCGAGTGAGAGATAGTGTGTGTGAGAGAGAGACAGCGAGTGAGAGATAGTGTGTGTGAGAGAGAGAGACAGCGAGTGAGAGATAGTGTGTGTGAGAGAGAGACAGCGAGTGAGAGATAGTGTGTGTGAGAGAGAGAGACAGCGAGTGAGAGAGAGTGTGAGAGAGACAGAGACACAGTGAGAGAGAGTGAGTGTGTGTGAGAGAGAGAGAGACAGTGAGTGAGAGAGAGTGTGTGTGTGTGTGTGTGTGTGTGTGTGAGAGAGAGAGAGAGAGAGAGAGAGTGAGGTCTCCAGGTCCACATTGTAATCTTTGTGTATTAAAAGCGTTCCTAGTGTTTGGAAGATGAAGGTGAATATACAGAGACAGGAAAGAGGCTGAAATGGAATAGAATAATAAGAGAATAATTTACTGAAATCTTGATTCTGATTGGTCTGAAGGCGTTGATTTATTTACTCCAACTTCCCAGCTGCCAGACTCGACACTGACTCTGTTTCTAATACAGAATCGCCTTAAAGTGAAAGTTTTCTCCACAAACATAGAAAACTAACTGAGGAGTGTTGGAGAGTTCAGCTCCCTGTAAATCACAGGCTGGAGTGTAGTGATGTTTCAGCCTCTCTGTTCAGCTCCTAAACATCCACTCACTTCTCCCACAGCATCCGCTCACAGAAAAGCCTTCCAAGTTGTCATGGCAGCTCTGCATCTCGCCATGGCAACAAGCGGCTGATTGACACACGACGGGATTGGCACATTGTGTGTGTGTGTGTGTGTGTGCGTTAGAATGACAGGAGCACCGTGTAATCACTTAACACAGCAGTGGCATCATCAGCACACGACCCATAATCCTTTGGGTTAAGCAATGCAGCTTTGTTTGATCCGTCACGTTACGTCACGTCACGGCTGGAATGCGAGATTTACCAGGGATTCATCAGAACTGGGCAAAGTTTTAAAAAACACAAAAGTAGTAATAATGGAGTGATGGTGTAAATTAGTAATAGATTAATAATGGTAGACATTTGTATTGTATTTTTAAGTTAATAATAATGGAGTAATAAATTTGTAATAAATTAATAATGATGGAGTGATGGGACAATTTAATTAATTAATAATAATGGGGTAATAGAGTAAATTTTATTATAAATAATGGAGTTTTAGGGTAAATTATTAATAAATTAGTAATAATGGAGTAATAGTAAAAATGTGTAATTAATTAATAATAATGGAGTAAAAGTAAAATTGTAATAAATTAGAAAAAAATGGAGTAATAGTATAAATTAGTAATAAAGTGGTGATAATGGAGCGATCGTGGAAATTAGTAATAAATTAGTAATAAAAGTAACACGTGTAATGTGTTACTGACACAAAACCATTTTTTCTATAAATTAAAAAAAATAGTTTTTTATTGAGTAAAATATTGAGCTCAAACAGAGTTACAGAGGATCTTAGACAGGTTTTACACACACACACACACAGTGGTATCGTGCCCTTGCTGCTTTATTGACTGTGTGTTAATGTAGGGAGGAAGGATGAGTAAGCAGAAGGACTCTATACATTTGTTTACTTGTTTGTTTGTAGGTCGATGGCTGCAGTGGACACAAGCTGCTTCTCCCGAGTCAGCAGCTTCAGTGTAAAGTCTAGTGTCGTGTTACAGTGTGTTTCTTTTACAGGATGATGATGATGTTGTTGTTGTTGTTGTTGCACATGTTTGTGAAGTACATCCAAGCAAGGTAGAGCTGGATATGAGAGCTGAGAGAAAGCCCCGAAACACCCTGCCATACAGACACACACACACACACACACACATACACATACAGACAGAGAGAGAGAGAGAGAGTGTGTGTGTGTGTGTGTGTGTGTGTGTGTGTGTGTGTGTGAGAGAGAGACATAGACATAGAGCGAGAGAGAGAGAGTGAGTGTGTGTGTGTGTGTGTGAGAGAGAGAGAGAGAGAGTGCAGTGTGATCAGTAGAAAAGCACTTTGTCAAACTTGTCCCAGCTCATGGATATGGAGATGACTGTAGGAGGGGAAAAACACACACACAGCCCTTGTTTCTATATGTAAACGTACATCACTGGTCTGTTTGCATTAATACACTTGTTTGTTTGTGTGTGTGTGTGATGTAACTTTACACTTGTATCTACCTGACTGGACATAATGCGTGTCACATGACCTTCAGAACAGTTCCTCACACAGCAAACAGGAATGTACTACATGAACTATTTGAATCAGATTTACATGTGTGTGTGTGTTTGTGTGTGTGTGTTTGTGTGTGTGTGTGTGTGTGAGAGAGAGAGAGAGAGAGAGAGAGAGAGAGGTGTGTGTGTGTGTGAGAGAGAGAGAGATAGAGAGAGAGAGAGAGAAGGAGATGTGTGTGTGTGTGTATCTAATAACACTGAGATGTTCCTCATTTGTTGAGTACTGGGCGCATGGCTTTCTTTTTCGAGGCTGCGTGCATCCTGCGCTCCTTAATCTCTCCACACGGTAAGATTAGTGTGTGTGTGTGTGTGTGTGTGTGTGTGTGTGAGAGAGAGAAAGAGACATGGACAGCACCCAGAGACAGAGAGAAAGACATAAAGAGACAGATAGTGAAAGAGAGAGAGACAGGTGGACATAGTCAGAGAAATAGTGACTGACAGAGACTGGTATGGACATAGAAAGAGAGAGAGACAGGTGGACAGGCAGACACACACAAAGCGAGAGAGAGATGGGCAGTGTCAGAGAAAGAGAGACAGGTGCACAGAGAGAGAGAGACAGGTGCACAGAGAGAGAGAGACAGGTAGACAGAGAGAGAGACTGGTGAAGAAAGAGAGAGAGAGAGAGAGACAGGTGGACAGGCAGACACACAAAGCGAGAGAGAGATGGGCAGTGTCAGAGAAAGAGAGACAGGTGCACAGAGAGAGAGAGACAGGTAGACAGAGAGAGAGACTGGTGAAAGAGAGAGAGAGAGAGAGAGAGAGAGAGAGAGAGAGAGAGAGGTGGACAGAGGCAGAGAGAGGGACAGGTGGAAAGAGACAGGCAGAGAATTAGAGAGAGAAAGATACATATAGGTAAAGGGAGAGAGAGTGAAAAAGACAGGCAGAGAGAGAGAGACAGAAAGAGAGAGAGAATGAGTGGTAGTGAGTGATAGAGGGACAGTTAGACTGCTCTGTACTGCTGATGTGAACAGATGTTGATGTTGATCTCTGATGGTCTTGTTGCTGAAACTGGAATTCAGCTCTAAATCTCCAGCTCAGCTCCAGTCCTGCTCTCCTGATCCAGACCAAACTAATCTACCTTCAGCTGAGTGTGTGTGGTGGTGTGTAGGAGCAGGATCAGTGTGTCCATCATCATCATCTGAGTGTGTGTGTTGTTGTGTAGGATCAGGATCAGTGTGATCATCATCATCATCAGCTGAGTGTGTGTTGTGTAGGATCAGGATCAGTGTGTCCATCATCATCATCATCATCAGCTGATTGTATGTTGTGTAGGATCAGGATCAATGTGTACATCAGCTGAGTGTGTTGTGTAGGATCCTGCAGGATCAGTGTATCCACCATCATCATTATCATCATCATCAGCACAGTATTTGCACATACACACAGCAGCCTGCGGTCAGTAATCTGTATGTATGGAAATACTTCTGTTTGCTTTGCATGACTGCTCTGCTGTCTGCCTCATCTGCTTCTTCCTCTTTTCATGTGCACTGCATTTCCCTAGATGCATAGTCGAATCATCTGGCAGTCGGATTAAGGTCTCACAGTTGGTCAAAAAAATAGGAACCTACAGTTTTCTGTTCTCAGAGTCTGAGCTGCTGGGGAGATCCTATAGATTCAAGGAAGATGAGTGAAGGAGAGATGGAAAGATGGACCTTACTTTTCTGTTAAAAGCAAAATATTTCTCCGCCGCTTTAAGAGCTCTCACTCATCCGTCTGTAGAGAAGGAAAATAAATAAATAAACATCCATTTGAGTGGCTTCTTCAGTCCCGTCTCTCGAATCAGAACTCTTTACAGCTAGAGCGAGTTTTTCTGGGGATGAACAAAATGTCGAACCTTGAGTCAAAAAGCTACAACAGGAGAAGATCACATTGGATTTTGTGACATTGGGCTAATAAACGAGTCACGATGAGATCCGATCAATTCGGACAAATCGTCAAGAAATTCCTGTTTTATTCAAACTCTTCAAGGAAAACTGTGTGTGTGTGTGCGCGTGTGAGCACATCTTGATATTCGAGCAATTTATGGATTCCCCTTGCTTGTCGCCGGTCGTCACGGTAACCAGCCCCGACGACGCCACTGGGATAGGTCTCGCCCTCCAGGGAGCGTTTCCTAGGCGAGGTGTGTGCGTGTGCGTGCGCGTGTGCGTGTGTGTGTGCGTGTGTGTGTGTGTGTGTGTGCGCGCGCGCACAGGAGCATGTTTTCCATTTTAATAAAGACAGAACACATTAAAATGCTTTTTTTTTCAGAGCAGGACTCTGTGTGTGTGCGCGTGTGTGTGTGTTGTAGATTTCTCTTTTTTACTTTATTACTTTATCTTTCCTTCTTTGGACACTTTTTAGTCCTAAAGGCTGCAGAAATGAAAGAGTGTCTTTAAGTAGATGGTGGACATCTGGCTGTGTACATGCGCCCAAAAGTCTGTAAAACATCATCTTGTCTCGTTCTGTTTGAGATTTTTCACGAAGTGGTGATTTATGACAACTTTAATCTGTGAAACGGGACACCGAAACCCGTCACATGGACGAGAGCTTATAAAGATCTTATAAAACACAACGCCACATTTACTAATCACATCCTGTCTCCCCATGTGCAGATTTTAACTATAACACAGACGGTTATGATGGAGACGGAGCAGAGGACAGGAAGTCCCAGGATGGCTCTGAGACCATGCCCTTCATCGACGAGTCTCCCACCATGTCCCCACAGCTGTGTGTCCGGCCTGATGGAGACCCCGTGTCCCCTACGCCACCTGACGGCCTGCTTCCTGGGGTAAGTGTGTGTGTGTATGTATTGATGATGACGGATAAGATCTGATGAGCTGAGGAACATCTGGTGAAGACCTGTTTACAAAGATAATGCCAAATACTCATGTAACTTCAGAAATGACCGGAATTTAAGACCAGTGTTTAGTCAAGACGTTATTCTTTGTACTATTGAAGAGTCTAAAGGGTTAAAAACCGTGTAATACATTTTTTATGGTGTACCACCCAGAGGGTGTGAACTGACTGAACAGCAGTAATACACATGAGTGTATTTAAAGAATTGAAACTGGATGGTTTTTTGGTATGATGTGTCTGAATCATTAGGCAGACACTGAATCGACTCAGTTGACTCATTTGCCTCAGGTGACTCATTTGACTCCTTTTGACACAATTGACTCATTTGACTCAGTAGACCCATTTATCTCATTTGACTCCTTTTGACTCATTTGACTCAGTAGACTCATTTACCTCAGTTGACCCCTTTTGACTCAGTTGACTCATTTGACTCAGTAGACTCATTTACCTCAGTTGACTCCTTTTGACACAATTGACTCATTTGACTCAGTAGACCCATTTATCTCAGTTGACTCCTTTTGACTCAGTTGACTCATTTGACTCAGTAGACTCATTTACCTCAGTTGACCCCTTTTGACTCAGTTGACTCATTTAACTCAGTAGACTCATTTACCTCAGTTGACTCCTTTTGACTCAGTTGACTCAATTGATTTAGTTGACAGAGTTAACTGAATTGACAAAGTTGACTCATTTGCCTCAGGTTGACTCATTTGACTCATTTACCTCAGTTGACTCAGTTGACTGAATTGACAAAATTGACTCAGTTGACTCATTTGCCTCAGCTGATTCAGTTGACTCATTTGCCTCACTTGACTCAGTTGACCTGTTAAATATATTTGATTTAGCAACTGAAGGTCCTGTAAGAAATCTAAATAGCGTTCTTCTCAAAACTTCACTTCATATGACTCGATTCACCAACCGATTCAGGACTATTGAACGATAGAACCAGCGGACATGCAGACGTGTATCAACACACTCTTAATGTAGCACAGGCTTAATCACACCACCATAAACTCACAGCTCCTACACCTTCACACCACGGCTCTGATTATTAACTAACACACACACACACACACAGTGGAGGTCTCTCACAAGGGTGTCTGTTCTTCATTACACTTCTTTTTGTCCACGTAGATGTGGCGTGTGTGTGTGTATGTAAGCAGTCCTCTTTTACAGCTTTCGAACTCCACCGCTAGCGTTTCATGAAAATGTCAGAGCAGTAAGCTAACACACATCACACTGGTCTTCTATTCTCCTCACAGCGGGCTCATTGTGAAGCAGGGCAGGTGTGAGAGAGAGAGAGAGAGAGAGAGAGAGTTTGTGTGTGTGGAGACAGTACGCTATCATAAAAGGTGTGTCATAAAAAAGGGTGTAGAATTGGGGTTTTTGTTTTGTCCTGTCTGCTCTGAACAGGTTTAGATTCAGCAGGAGCTTTAAAACACATACACGTTTGTCGCCATCTAGTGGTCAAGCTGCAGAAACGCACAAGTGGATACTGTAGAAGTAGTAGTTTGATCAAATAAACAAACAAATAAATAAGAGCTCTGAAGCAGGGACATTTACATTTCTGGCATTTGGCAAACGCTCTTATCACAAAAGTGCTTTAAAGTCTCTATCGATGAATACATGACCACTGGTTCAACAGGTCACAGATTTAAGATACCATCAGCCTAAACACTGTGTTTTTTTAATGTACATAGAACATACAACAGTACATAAAACAAACAGGGCAACATAAGAGCTAGTTTAAGTGCCTCAGGAAGAGGTAGGTCTTCATCCATCATTTGAAGACTCGGCTTTTCGGACATCTAGAGGAAGTTTATTCCACCACCTCTGTGCCACAACAGAGAATAGTCTAGATGTATACCTGCCTCTTACCCTGAGAGAGGGTGGGAACAGTCGAGCAGTGCAGTAGATCTGAGGGAGCGAGGTGCAGTGTGAGGAGTAATAAGAGCTTTGAGGTAAGATGGTGATGGTCCATTCTTGGCTTTGTAGGCAAGTGTCAGTGCTTTGAGTCTGTGTGCAGCTACTGGAAGCCAGTGGAGGAAACACAGCAGTGGGGTGGTGTGGGAGAACTTGGGCAGGTTGAAAACAAGGTTGCTGCATTTTGGCTGCATTTTGGATGCAAATGCAGGTTGCTGCATTTTGGATCATTTGCAGAGGACAAATTGCATTCAGAGGTAGACCTGCTAGTGGAGAGTTGCAGTAGTCCAGTCTCGAAATGACCAGAGACTGAACAAGCACCTGAGCAGCCTGTGTGGATAGAAATGGCCGAATCCTACGGATGTTGTACAGAAGAAACCGACATGAGCGTGTCACATTAGCAACATGCTGCATTCAGCAGAATCAGGGTCTGGACAACGGTATAAAAGGCAAACATCCTCCAAATGGTCTTATTCAGCATATTGTACATTTTAGGGCTTGTGTGGCCTTTTTCCAGTATCTTGAGGCCTCTTAATAGGACATTACATAAAAGTGTCATTCTTAAGACAAATCCGTAACCAGACGTCATGTATTTGTTCTATAATAGCATTTAATATATACAAGTGCAGGAAGGCAGATGTTATTTAAGTCGTATTGTTAGTATCAAGTGCTAAATGCGACTGTATTCCTGAGTGAAGAAACTCCCACGGTGCTTTTAAAAAAGAGGAATCGGTATTGAGCAACACGTTGTGTCTTTAGTCATGTTCCTCCTTTTCCTCACTCTGATCTCATGGAACATGTCGAACAAAAAGACAAGTCAGTAAACAGGCGCGTAGTTTTTCCTAGCCTTCATTGGACAGAACATTCTTGATGAGTGTGAGCATGCACGTGAAGCGCAACAGTGAAAACAGAAGCCACACACACTAAGGAAACACACTGAAAGCTTTATTGCGAGTGTGTGTGGGGGTTGCTGAAAGAGATGAAGCGAAATGGGATTTCAGGCTTCTGCTCATCGAGTAGCTGAAGCCCAGGTGCTTTAATGACACGCCCCCAAAGCGGTGAAGACGTTTGTTACTATAGCAACGATAAAAGTTTAGTTGAAGCGCGCTGATCTAATCCTGTGGTCACTGTGGATGAGAATCAGCATCTTTCCACCAATCAGAAATGAGAAGGACTTAAGGTCAAAATTTCAAAGAGAAAACGCTACACTGGTGACTTCTGGGGGGTTTTCTATTCTGATGTCTTTTGCTCAACAGCAAGGGTGTGTGTGTGTGTGTGTGTGTGTGTTAGAGAGAGAGAGAGAGAGAGAGAGAGAGAGCAGCCATTTAGATCAATAAGGAAGTGGAGGTGACACACACACACACACACCAGGAAGACCAAGCAGGGGGAGGAGACACGGGCAGGCGTGTTAATGTCCGTCTATGTTAGAGGTCCGGTGTGTGTGTGTGTGTGTGTGTGTGTGTGTGTGTGTGTGGGGCTACATGTGCAGTCGAAAAAGGAAGAGAGCTGTGCATGCACCAAGGGTTTTTTTGCAAAACGAAGAGAGTTTGTACAGAAAACGAGTACGGGAAGGAAGAAAAAGCAAGAAAGTAGAAGCTTGGGGATCGAGCGCAGAAAGGAAACAGCGAGCATGTCGTGAGCTGAAAGGAAGAACGAAAGAACAACAGCAGCAAAAAAGTGAGAGAGAGAGAGAAAGTTGATAAAGCTACAGAATGGAGGAGGGAGAAGAAGAGGTGCTGGGTTTGCTGGACAAAGTTCTAGAGGACGAAGATGTGTTCGAATACGAGGTGGACGCGGACATGGTGTTGCCCTGCACCCGGACAGAGTTTAAGGTGAGAAAGAAGGGAGAGGAAAAACGCAGAATGAATGAAAGCTTGCTTTCTCACTGCTGTTGCTGTGTGATAACTGGCCGAGCTCTCACTGTGGTTTTAAACGACTAAAAATAGAGAAGAAGTGGAAAGTCTCTCATTCCTCACAGCGTGACATCACTGTTTGCTGTTTGTGTGTGTGTGTGTGTGTGTGTGTGTTTGCACTATTGGTAATATTTTATTGCTTAACTGCCCTGGCTGTCAAGGACCATCACTGTCTTCACCATCATGCTTTATTGTAGTCAAGAGAGATAAAAAACACACACACACACACACACACACTTGAGATAACGCCGCTCCTGGTGCATTTAATCTCTTCATGGACCACAACTTTCATAAAGAAATTACTTGGAGTTCTGGATTGGTGTAAATTCCCACTGATGCTGATACACGCAACACACTTTTATACTTCCTGCTAATGTTTTTTCTCTCTCTTTAATTAAGTAGTGGAATAAACGTTATAGAAATCTAATCGTTCATCTTCAATCCTGGTCAGTATAGACGAGGATCTGTAGTGGGAGGTGGGAGGAAACTGGTGAAACTGTATTCCCTTTTCCTGGAGAAAAAAACAAATAAAAAAGTAATTATTGGGATAATAATAACAATAATAAATATTTTTATTATTATTATTATTATTATTATTATTAGTAGTAGTATTATTGTTATTAAATAATCAACATTTTTAAAAAACTTTTAAAAAAATATGTACTTTTTTTTTTACTTATTTATTTAATGCTTTTTATTTTGGTATTTTTTACTCATCTTAGATTTAGATGAGTAGCTTTTCTAATGTTGTAAAATTAAAATAATTATAATAATAATAATTATTGTAATAATAATAATAATAATGTATTATATAATAGATTAGATTATATTATAATATTATCACATATAAACAAAATGCTGTAGTTTTAAAGTAATATGTATTTATTTAATATTTTTTTACTCTTCTTAGTTTGATTTATTTTTGTTGAAATTGTACCTTTTTTAGTGTTGTGAAAAAATGTAAATAATTATTATAATAGTAATTATTGGGATAATAATAATAATAATGTTATTATTATTATTATTATTATTATTATTTTTATTGTTATTACCACATATAAACAAAATTCTGTACTTTTAAAGTAATTATATATATATTTATTTATTTAAGAATTTTTATTTTTGTTTTTTTTTACTCTTCTCAGTTTAATTTATTTTTTGTAGAAATTGAAGCTTTTCTTTTTTTTTCATGTTGCCTAGCAAAAGTAGAAATGTCTTCAGGTATCATTAAATATGAAATTTATTTTTTCCCTCATATCTCCCACTCCAGCCTCTTCAAAACATTTGTGCTTGATTTTGCTTTACTGTCTAAATCCATTCTTGTTCCCATTATATTCTAAACAAGCTTCATATCCAGAACAGATTTACATGCCCTGAAGGTTCATGCAGCACATCCACCCAGAACTAAACTAAAGCGTTTTTCCAGCAGCTGTTTCTCTGAATATGTTTTCACACTGATGCTTTATGGATTTTGGAGCTAAATCAATATTAAAAAAGTTTTTACAATTTTAATGATGGCTTTTAGGGAGATGTTGGGGCGTGACGCTGAAGCTCAGGGTGATGAAATCGCTTTTTCACTACCACTGTGAATGAAGCAAAACAGTTCTGTTGTAGCTAATGGTGAATCAAGTGCAAAAGACTAAAGTGAGAAAAAATAAGGTACAAAATGTAGGTTTTGTAGAGTGTATATACAGTAGATTATTTAAGCAACAACCTTCATCAACTCACAGTCACGTGACTGGTATATGACCAAATGTATATAGACTTTTGACTGACCATCACACCCACATGTCCTTGTTGAACATCCCAGTCCAAATTCTGTCCTGTTATAATGAGCTCCAGTCTTCTGGAAAGGTTTTTCACTAAATGTTGGAGCGTGTCTGTTGAGATTTGTGATCATTCAGCTTTTCACAAGAGCATCAGATGGAGACGTCTGGTGAGGAGAACAGGTGAGGAGGTCTGCTGTGGAGGACAGCTGAGGAGGTCTGCTGTGGAGGTATAGTGAGGAGGACAGGTGAGGGGATGGGGTAAAGAAGATAGGTGAGGAGATGGGATGAAGAGGACAGGTAAGGGGAGGTGAGGTGAGGAGGTCAGGTGAGGATGACTGGTGAGGAGGTGAGTTGAGGAGAACAGGTGAGGAGCTCTGCTGTGGAGGACAGGTGAGGAGGTCTGCTGTGGAGGTATAGTGAGGAGGACAGGTGAGGGGATGGGGTAAAGAAGATAGGTGAGGAGATGGGATGAAGAGGACAGGTAAAGACAGGTGAGGAGGTCTGCTGTGGAGGTATAGTGAGGAGGACAGGTGAGGGGATGGGGTGAAGAAGATAGGTGAGGAGATGGGATGAAGAGGACAGGTAAAGGGAGGTGAGGTGAGGAGGTCTGCTGTGGAGGTATAGTGAGGAGGACAGGTGAGGGGATGGGGTGAAGAAGATAGGTGAGGAGATGGGATGAAGAGGACAGATAAAGGGAGGTGAGGTGAGGAGGTCAGGTGAGGACGACTGGTGAGGAGGTGAGTTGAGGAGAACAGGTGAGGAGGTCAAGTGAGAAGCACAGGTGAGGAGGTCTGGTGAATAGGTGAGATGTGGAAGACAGGTGAGGAGGTCAGGTGAGAAGGACAGGCGAAGAGGTGGAGGTGAGGTGAGGAGTACAGGTAAGGAGGTGAGGTGAGGAGTACAGATAAGGAGGTGAGGTGAGGAGTACAGATAAGGAGGTGAGGTGAGGAGTACAGATAAGGAGGTGAGGTGAGGAGTACAGATAAGGAGGTGAGGTGAGGAGTACAGGTAAGGAGGTGAGGTGAGGAGTACAGGTAAGGAGGTGAGGTGAGGAGTACAGGTAAGGAGGTGAGGTGAGGAGTACAGGTAAGGAGGTGAGGTGAGGAGGTCTGGTGAGGATGTGAGGTGAGAAGGATAGGTGAGGTAAGTTGGACAGGTGAGAAGGTCTGGGATGCAGTCGTTGTCCCAAAGGTGTTCAGTGGGGGAGTCAGAATGAGGGCACTGACACAACATGTCCTCATGGTTCTCGCTTTGTGGACAGGAGCATCGTCCTGCAGGAACATCTTTGAGCTTCTTGGTTCCAGTGAAGTGAAATATTTAAAGCTACAGCATACAGAGACATCCTGTACAATTGTGTGGAAAACTGTAGGGAAGACCCACGTGTGTGTGATAGTCAGGTGTCCACAAACATTGGCCATTTAGTGTATATTTTAATGCGGTTTTGCGGTTCACACTGTCAAAAAAAATGGATTTAGATCATTCTAACCTGCAGTCTGAACATACCCCATAGATCATCAACACTCCTTTTCAGACTATTCACATGCAAAAGGTTGGTGGAATGACGCAATGAGGCACGTTTTGGTTTGTTTCCAGAGCCACTGATTTCCTTCAAACAGTAGCTCTTTGGATGGATTTAATCCCAGTTTGGAGAGATCTAAAGAATCGAAAGCTTTTGTGTAATGGACACAATGGCTTCTAAAACCGCAAATTCAAGTTTTGGCGTGTTTACCAAGCTGTGTCCTCTTGTGTCCTGCTTCCTTTATAATAAAAAGAAAATCAACACTGGGGGTTAGTGAATGTGTTCAGGATGTTCCTCCAGTCCCTGTGGTTCTGTAACAGCCATATAAAACACATTTCCAGTGAATACACAAGGATAGGCTGAACTAATCCCCAGAACTCCTGCTCAGATTGACCAGGTTTAATAATCTACAGCAATTTTGAACAGGTGACATCGTCATCGTTGTCATGACGAGAGGTTTAGCTAAGATTCCTGATAAAAATCCACTTTTAGCTTTCTGGAATATTCTATTAATGCACTTGGTCTACTATAGTTGTTTCTATAGCACCGGTTCATTCATATGGCTACACCATCATCTACACCAGGTTCAAATGCGAAACAACAAAATAGTGCATGATCACTGAGACCGTGACGTTTTCATTAACAAGCTTGGAAGGAGTCTTCAGTGTTCAGATGTGTGTGTGTTATGTATGTATGTGTTAACATGAGCTGCATTTTTCTTAAAGGAAAAGAGAAGCTAGAAAAGGAATGACCGTTCACACTCGGTGTTAATTAAGGAACAGGAACTTGTTTCCTGGAGGACATTTTCCATCGCTGGGGGACTATAGAAACAAAATCCTTCCTGATGTACTGTTATTGGATAGAAACACATAAACATGGATTGTTTTCCTATAACAGTATGAGCCCTGGTTTATTAGCTCTTTGTTTATTTAACACATGCTGGAAAATATCATCGTTTCATATAAAATGGCATCAAGATCGAAATTTTCCCAAAAATCTTTCCAGAAGCTCAAACAAGTGGGTTTGTTACATTTTCCTTCTTGAAAGATGTAAATCTGGGAGTAGTCAAAAGTATTGGGACGGAACGTTCCGGCTCCGCGTTTTGCCTCCGGTTGTAGTCCCAAATTACATCTACAGCAATTCGGTGTCACTGTGAACGTGACACGAGAACATATAGCTTTCTACCTACGTGTAAACTCCTAGACAAAAATTACGAAGTACAGTAAACCTGAAAGTAGTCAAAAGTATTGGAACAGAACTTATCAGCTCTGCATTTAGCCTCAGATTGTAATCCCAATTTAGATCTACTACAATTCAGTGTCGCTGTGAACGTCACACGAAAACGTGGCTTTCTAGCGATGAGTGACAACCCAATAATCCAATACAGTAGAACTTCAAGTAGTCAAAAGTTTTGGAATGCAACTTGTCGGCTCGGCGTTTTGCCTCAGATTGTAATCCCAAGTTACCGTTTTGTTCTAAAGCACTAACACTGGAGACTCCTTCCAAAAATCAAGTCAGGTAACATGTTACAGTGACAATTACATATAACTTTTGTTGCATGTAGAGAATAATACAACCCTGAGACGTGTAGCAGCTTACTATAGATATGCCTGTGTCTAGCGGTTATAGAAAACAAATCACCACGTTCTAACCAAACAGAAGCGAGAATGGAGAGCGGTGGTCTCAGTGGCCATAAGCACAGCTCAGTCGTCATCTCAAAAGGTCAGCATTTGCATAAAAGTATATATATATATATTTTTTTTTTAAACCGGCTCTTTATTAGTCTGAAAACGATACCTTGAGTTTTTTTATTCTTTCTTTTGTTTTCTTTTTATATTATTTTCTTTTATTATTCTTTCTTTTCTTTTCTTCTTTTTCAGTTTTTTCTTTTTGATTTTTCTTTTTCTCTTTTTTTATGTTTTTTACTTTATTTTTTTCTTTTTTGTTTTCTTTTTTATTCGTTTCTTTTTTATTCTTTCATTTATTTTCTTCTTTTTCTATTTTTTTCTTTTTTATTCTTTCTTTTCTGTTTTTTTCTCTTTCATATTTTCCTCTTTTTCTTTTCTTTACTTTTCTATTTCTTTTATTTTTTTCTTTTCTTTTGTTTACTTTTCTTTTTTATCTTTTCTTTTCTTTATTCTTTTCTTTTTCTGTTTGTTTCTTTTTTATTCTTTTTTTTATTTTCTTCTTTTTGTATATTTTTTCTTTTTTATTCTTTCATTTCATTTTCTTTTCTGTTTTCTTTTCGCTTTCATATTCATAGAGCTGTGTATTTCTTTCCTGGAATTCTGTTGGTAGTTGGTGGAATTTTGCATATTCATTTTTTTACCCAATTTTCTCTTTCCATTATTATATATCACACGACACGTCCCAAAATAATTTAGAAAAACTGAACGCTTTTGCATAAATTTCCGCAATTGCAAAATCACAAAAATCTTATTTACTATTTACTTATTTATTAAAAGTATTTCCATTTTTACAACATTTTTATACGTTGGATAAATTTTTCATAATTTTATTTAAACAAATATTTCACCCGTTTCTTATATACATATATTTACAATCTTTTTTTTTTTCCATAAAATAGATTTAGCATTAACATTCTTGAATGATGGTTCGAATATATTTAAAAGTAAAAAAGTGAAAGCAAAATATTTTAAGAAAATATCTTTCAAAATTTCAATCTTAAGTGCCGTAAACCTAAAAAAAGGCATGAAAAAAGCATAAAATGGAACCAATTGGATAAAAACAAATTCTGACTTAATTATCATTCATTAAAAAAAAGAAAATAAATAAATAAACAGTTAATTAAATAAATAGCTAAATAAATAAATTCATGAATAAATAAATGCACGCATAAATAAATTCACACAAATAAAATATAAAAAAATAAATAGCTAAATAAATAAATAAACAGTTAATTAAATAAATAGCTAAATAAATAAATTCATGAATAAATAAATTCACGCATAAATAAAATATAAATAAATAAATAAATAAATAAATAAATAAATAAATAAATAAAATTGTTTAATGCACATTAAAGGTTTATTGTTCTTTCTGAAATTTTGTAAAAAGACAAAAAGAGTGGGTGTGGCTCCTGTTATAGGTTACAAACAAATGATCTGTGAAGTGTCCATGTTAGAGCGTTACAGGAACATTTCATATGTTTAAAAAACATCATTCAACATCCTGCGTAACACAAAACAGCACTTTCTCTGGGTAATAACCGTTATGCTGGTCATGCTACACACTGATCGCTGTGTGTGTGTGTGTGTGTGTGTGTGTGTGTGTGTGTGTGGGTAAGTATAGGCACATAGCAACCCTGTTCACAACCTGAGTGAAGTGTGGGATGAGTGTAGGGTCAGGAAATTGTCACTATATTTAGCAGCTTTCTCATTTAGCAGCAGTTAGTCAGCGGGGTGGTACGCTTCCTCTCTATAAACACAGCCACTGTTTGTTCTTTTATACGCTATAGTCTGCTTTACAGGACACTCATAACTCTGCCCTCTGGTCTGATATTCAGCTCTATGGGTGCTCTGAGCTCGTTAAATAACGCCATGTTGTTGGTCATTTAGAGTTAAATGATGTAACAGACTGCATATGAAAAGTAGATCTAGTTTATTCAGTCTCTCTCTCTCTCCAAGGTGTGTCGCATGACTTTTACTCAGGCCTAAGCAAATAAAACAGAAGGGGATTAGTACCTCTCCAAACAGCGTGTCAGTAATGTTATCAACACATACACAAGAACAGTGTTAATCATGTTGAACTTAATTGTGGTGTGCTCATGCACTGTTCTGAGACCCTCAGTGTCCATACTTTGTCCCTGACGTTCATCACTGTGCCCCTTAATGTCCTCACTTTGTTCCTGATGGTCATCACTGTGCCCCTTAATGGCATCACTGTGCCCCTTAATGGCATCACTGTGCCCCTTAATGGCATCACTGTGCCCCTTAATGGCATCACTGTGCCCCTTAATGGCATCACTGTGCCCCTTAATGTCATCACTGTGCCCCTTAATGTCATCACTTTGTTCCTGACGGTCATCACTGTGCCCCTTAATGTCATCACTTTGTTCCTGACAGTCATCACTGTGTCCCTTAATGTCATCACTGTGCCCCTTAATGTCATCACTGTGTCCCTTAATGTCATCACTGTGTCCCTTAATGTCATCACTGTGCCCCTTAATGTCATCACTGTGCCCCTTAATGTCATCACTGTGCCCCTTAATGTCATCACTTTGTTCCTGACGGTCATCACTGTGCCCCTTAATGTCATCACTGTGCCCCTTAATGTCATCACTGTGCCCCTTAATGTCATCACTGTGCCCCTTAATGTCATCACTGTGCCCCTTAATGTCATCACTTTGTTCCTGACGGTCATCACTGTGCCCCTTAATGTCATCACTGTGCCCCTTAATGTCATCACTGTGCCCCTTAATGTCATCACTGTGCCCCTTAATGTCATCACTTTGTTCCTGACAGTCATCACTGTGCCCCTTAATGTCATCACTGTGCCCCTTAATGTCATCACTGTGTCCCTTAATGTCATCACTGTGCCCCTTAATGTCATCACTGTGCCCCTTAATGTCATCACTTTGTTCCTGACGGTCATCACTGTGCCCCTTAATGTCATCACTGTGCCCCTTAATGTCATCACTGTGCCCCTTAATGTCATCACTTTGTTCCTGACGGTCATCACTGTGCCCCTTAATGTCATCACTGTGCCCCTTAATGTCATCACTGTGCCCCTTAATGTCATCACTGTGCCCCTTAATGTCATCACTTTGTTCCTGACGGTCATCACTGTGCCCCTTAATGTCATCACTGTGCCCCTTAATGTCATCACTGTGTCCCTTAATGTCATCACTTTGTTCCTGACGGTCATCACTGTGCCCCTTAATGTCATCACTGTGCCCCTTAATGTCATCACTTTGTTCCTGACGGTCATCACTGTGCCCCTTAATGGCATCACTGTGCCCCTTAATGGCATCACTGTGCCCCTTAATGTCATCACTGTGTCCCTTAATGTCATCACTTTGTTCCTGACGGTCATCACTGTGCCCCTTAATGGCATCACTGTGCCCCTTAATGTCATCACTGTGCCCCTTAATGTCATCACTTTGTTCCTGACGGTCATCACTGTGCCCCTTAATGGCATCACTGTGCCCCTTAATGTCATCACTTTGTTCCTGACAGTCATCACTGTGCCCCTTAATGTCATCACTGTGTCCCTTAATGTCATCACTTTGTTCCTGACGGTCATCACTGTGCCCCTTAATGTCATCACTGTGCCCCTTAATGTCATCACTGTGTCCCTTAATGTCATCACTTTGTTCCTGACGGTCATCACTGTGCCCCTTAATGTCATCACTGTGCCCCTTAATGTCATCACTGTGCCCCTTAATGTCATCACTGTGCCCCTTAATGTCATCACTTTGTTCCTGACGGTCATCACTGTGCCCCTTAATGTCATCACTGTGCCCCTTAATGTCATCACTGTGTCCCTTAATGTCATCACTTTGTTCCTGACGGTCATCATTGTGCCCCTTAATGTCATCATTGTGCCCCTTAATGTCATCACTGTGCCCCTTAATGTCATCACTGTGCCCCTTAATGTCATCACTGTGCCCCTTAATGTCATCACTGTGTCCCTTAATGTCATCACTTTGTTCCTGACGGTCATCACTGTGCCCCTTAATGTCATCACTGTGCCCCTTAATGTCATCACTGTGCCCCTTAATGTCATCACTGTGCCCCTTAATGTCATCACTGTGCCCCTTAATGTCATCACTGTGCCCCTTAATGTCATCACTGTGCCCCTTAATGTCATCACTTTGTTCCTGACGGTCATCACTGTGCCCCTTAATGTCATCACTGTGCCCCTTAATGTCATCACTGTGCCCCTTAATGTCATCACTTTGTTCCTGACAGTCATCACTGTGTCCCTTAATGTCATCACTGTGTCCCTTAATGTCATCACTTTGTTCCTGACAGTCATCACTGTGTCCCTTAATGTCATCACTGTGTCCCTTAATGTCATCACTTTGTTCCTGACAGTCATCACTGTGTCCCTTAATGTCATCACTGTGTCCCTTAATGTCATCACTTTGTTCCTGACAGTCATCACTGTGCCCCTTAATGTCATCACTGTGTCCCTTAATGTCATCACTTTGTTCCTGACAGTCATCACTGTGTCCCTTAATGTCATCACTTTGTTCCTGACAGTCATCACTGTGTCCCTTAATGTCATCACTTTGTTCCTGACAGTCATCACTGTGCCCCTTAATGTCATCACTGTGCCCCTTAATGTCATCACTTTGTTCCTGACGGTCATCACTGTGCCCCTTAATGTCATCACTTTGTTCCTGACGGTCATCACTGTGCCACTTAATGTCATCAATTTGTCTTTGTAAGTCATCACTGTACCCCTTCATGTCATCACTGTGCCCCTTAATGTCCTCACTTTGTCCTTGTAAGTCTTCACTGTGCCCCTTTGTCATCACTGTACCCCTTATTGTTATCACTTTGTCCCTTAATGTCCTCACTGTGCCCATTAATGTCTTCACTTTGTCCCTGTAAGTCCTCAATGTGCCCTTTAATGTCATCGTTTTCCCACCTTAATGTTCTAACTTTGTCAGTGGGCAAGTGAGGACATTAAGGGACAGTCATCACTATGACCCCAGAAAAGTCCTCGCTGTCCCTATAATGTCCTCACTCTGTCCCTGTAAGTCACCTTTTCTTCCAAGTTCTTTGCTTCAGATCCGTTCATCCTCTTACCCGGTTAATTATTATTCATAAACAAACACTCTTTCATCTGCAGTGAAGGTTCCTTCCACCTGAATCAGTGTGTAATGTAGGAAAGGTTGGACTGATGGAGGAACCCGAGCGTTCCCACTTTAATTCACACATCTATTATTAATTAATAACTGAAATATTTGAGCCGACGGATATGTACAATATGCTGACTCTGGTCTTTTTCTTCATCAGGGCGACACGGAGAAGGGTTTGGAGATGAAGAAGCTGGTGCTCTCTGGTTTCCTGGCCAGTGAGGAGATCTACATCAACCAGCTCGATGCCCTGCTGCTGGTAAGTATTGGCACCCTCGGCTGAGGAAACCTTCCATTTTGTAAAGACGTATGCTTACTCTAACACTGTCCATCTATGTGTGTGTGGGTGTGTGGGATTTCAGTTTTAGGGCTAGACTAGAAGCACCACTTCCCCTTATTAATGTTGTCAGTTTCACAAGTGTATTGCTGATGTCATTTCCTTGCAGCGCTCTCGGTTATAGGTCAATTTATATATAGAGATATATATTAAGAGGGAGCTTCACTAAACATCTGACCTCGAGAGCATATGAAATAAATAACTCCAGCTTCGTGCCACTTCTTCAAGCTTTTTAAATAAACCTGAAGTTAAGGACCCGGGACCGTGGCGGCTGTCTCAAATGTCTTACTTCCCCTCTGCGGAGGGCAAACCACACAAGCGCACTGTCAACCCGAGCTTCACTGGGAAATAAGCCATAAGTCTTACATATGTGATTGTTTTTTCACTGACTGCTAGAGACTGTAGAAAAGAAACATCGAGTGAATAGATCATAGAAATAAAGGATTCGTTGCTAATTAGCAGTGAGGTCTGGATTGAATGCTGTTCATAGAAATCATCTTGAAACACATTAAATATGTTTTACAATTTAAACACATTCAATTGTTCACCCGATGCTGTGCTTCTGTTATTTCTGTGAGACTCTGGCTAGTTAGTGATTTACGAGATAATGAGCGTGATGCATGAAAATGAAAGTACTACAGTGCTGCTGCATCAGTGGCTTGATGTAGAGATAAATGCTGCATTTCACTTTGCAAGGGATTTCCAACATCCTACACAGAAAAAAACAAAGAAAAAATTCCTACTCGGAAAGTCAGGGAGGTTGAGTCGAACCTGAGGTTTTCTCAAGTCTATAATGTTGATGATATTATGATGAGCTGTTTCGAGGTAAATATATCACTGATCACAGTTAGCTAGTTAGAATGTTTTGAGACGTTTATTTTAGCTAGTTAGAATGGCTTGAGACGTTTATTTTAGCTAGTTAGAATGGCTTGAGACGTTTATTTTAGCTAGTTAGAATGGCTTGAGACGTTTATTTTAGCTAGTTAGAATGGCTTGAGACGTTTATTTTAGCTAGTTAGAATGGCTTGAGACGTTTATTTTAGCTAGTTAGAATGGCTTGAGACGTTTATTTTAGCTAGTTAGAATGAATGGCTTGAGACGTTTATTTTAGCTAGTTAGAATGAATGGCTTGAGACGTTTATTTTAGCTAGTTAGAATAGCATGAGACGTTTATTTTAGCTAGTTAGAATAGCATGAGACGTTTATTTTAGCTAGTTAGAATGTTTTGAGACGTTTATTTTAGCTAGTTAGAATGAATGGCTTGAGACGTTTATTTTAGCTAGTTAGAATGGCTTGAGACGTTTATTTTAGCTAATTTTGAGATGTTTATTTTAGCTAGTTAGAATGTTTTGAGTCGTTTATTTTAGCTAATGTTTTAACGATTATTTTAGCTAGTTAGAATGTTTTGAGACGTTTATTTTAGCTAATTTTGAGATGTTTATTTTAGCTAGTTAGAATGTTTTGTGACGTTTATTTTAGCTAATTTTGAGATGTTTATTTTAGCTAGTTAGAATGTTTTGTGACGTTTATTTTAGCTAATTTTGAGATGTTTATTTTAGCTAGTTAGAATGTTTTGAGACGTTTATTTTAGCTAATTTTGAGATGTTTATTTTAGCTAGTTAGAATGTTTTGTGACATTTATTTTAGCTAATTTTGAGATGTTTATTTTAGCTAGTTAGAATGTTTTGAAACCTTTATTTTATCTAGCTAGAATGTTTTGAGTCGTATGGTTTAACTAGCTAAAATGTTTTGATGTTTTGAGAAGGTCAATACATCACTAATCATCGCTAGTTAGAACGTTTTGAGACGTATATTTTAGTTTGCTAGAATATTTTGAGAAGGTAAATAAGTCACAGCTAGCTAGAAGACCATCATGCAGAAAGAAGTTTAAAGTACAAAATAAACTGAAATCTGTAATTCCCATGTATCTGATGTGATGGATAAACATCTCTGTAACACAAAGCAGCATGCTGCTGAATTCTAGTTAATCGCCACCAGCTGGTGATATTAGCGTTACGGCAGAGCTTCGTATGCTGAACAGATCACACCACCGTCTCGCCGATTGTTCTTGAATCAGCAAATCGTAGCTCTCCCTCCTTCGTTTCTAAACATTGAGATATTTACTACTACAATTTTGACATAGTTTACGGGGAGAGAAATTGTATCAGTCACTGTGTTGATGTCGTCATAAACAAATTGCGTGAGTATGTATTACACTCAAGTCTAAATAAAAAGAAAAAGAAACGTTTATTAGCTGTTTTGGCAGAATTCTCACAGACTAGACTAAAAAAATGTTAGTTGGTTAAGTGTGTTATTACTGTGAAATGAACAATAATACACTATATTGCCAAAGGTTTTGGGACACCCCTCCAAATCATTGAATTCAGGGGTTGGGCTTGACCCCTTAGTTCAGTAAAAGGAACTCTTAATGCTTTAGCATACCAAGACATTTTGGACAATTTCATGCTCCCAACTTTGGTGATGACCCTTTCCTGTTCCAACATGACTGCACACCAGTGCACAAAGCAAGGTCCATAAAGACATGGGTGAGTGAGTATGGTCTGTAGGTACTGGACCGAGTCCTGACCTCAACCTGATGGAACACTTTTGGGATGAATTAGACGTTGAACATCAGTGCCTGACAACACAAATGCGCTTCTAGATGAATGGTCAAAAATTCCCATAAACACACTCCTAAACCTTGTGGAAAACCTTCCCAGAAGAGTTGTAGCTGTTATAGCTGCAAAAGGGTGGGACAACTCCATATTACATTCATGTGCATGTAAAGGCAGACATCCCAAAACTTTTGGCAATGTAGTGTATGTTCATTTCATTGACATAGGTTGGGTAGATATGATGTAATGCTTTCTTTCCTCATTGTTATTTCAGTCAGACTAGCGACGTTACTTTCTCTACTTGTATTTCTAGCTCTAGTTCTGTTCTAGCTCTGTGTTCCTGATTGTCATGAATAACGTTTAATATTTATGAATATAGGAATATTAAGATTTAGCACAAGACTGGAATTATGGTCGGATTGGTCCGAGTAGTCAAAAAAAGACCAGGTGTTGTTTTTCCAGTCTTCAGCGGCACTCACATTTACCTCTGATTCACGTTCTTGACCAACACGAGGGTACCCTGATGTGGTTTTCTGCTGTGGTATCGCACTTGTCTCAAGTGGGAGATGCTTTTCTGCTCTCCACGGTTATAAATAGTGCTTTCCTTCAGTTCACTTCTGACCTTTTAAATCAACACGGCCCACAAGAAATGCTTTGCCACTAAGTGGTTTTTCTTTTTGTATTTCGAGCCAATTTGTTTAAACTCTAGTCTACCGAGTGTGGAAAATCCCACGAGATCAAAAATACCCGAACCAGCCACAACACTCATGGTCAAATTCACAGAGATCACATGTCTCTCGTCCGGTATCTGCTACGTGATTGGCTGATTGGACAGTAGCATTGGTGTGTATTTGTAATAAATGATGCAAAAAGGTCTCCAGTCCCCCTCAGTGTGTGAATCATGTAAAAATTACACTTATCTATAATCAACATGTATATGGTCCACGTCCAGTCTGACTCATCGGTAAGAGTGATTATGTTGTTTTTGGACTGAAACAGGAAAAACACAATGTTATCGACAAAAGAGGTGTGGTGGGAAAACACCATAACACACACACACACCACACTCACACACTCATCAACTGTGGCATCCTGGTGCATGCTTTCCCTCAATCAGATGTACCAGTTTCTCGCGATAAGCCACAGGATGTCCAGTAATCTGCTCATGGAGAAATTCCGAGCTAATGTGCTGTTTTGGAACACGGAGATATTCCAGTCAGCGAGAGAAAAGAAAGCAGAATGTTTTATGGGTAAAGGATACGGCGCTGAGCAAATAAAATTGTTAGAAGATGTAATAGACAACTAGTTTGTAGTGTTTGTAAAGGAATAAGTTCTGAACTTATTCAGGACTTCCTTAGCAACAGTAACTACCGGTTGGTGTTTATTATTTTTAAATATTGTTATTGACTTGGATGGCTCAAATCTGATGGGTCAGAAGACCTCGTTTAAATTTTAGCTCCAAACTAAGGGACTTTTTAATAACTTGTTTATAGCTGGTTGAATTCATGTGAACAGGATGTTCCACAACCTTCATACAAATGGAAGCCTGAAATTTAAAGGTACAAAATAAAACACAAAATATAATAAAATAAAATATAAATTTAACAAAAATACTAATTACTAGAAACTTAAAGGTACAAAATAAAACACTAAATATAATAAAATAAAATATAACAAAAAATATTAAGGAGTGTGAGTGTAGATAAGAGGAAGGTTCAATTATAAAACAAACATTAATAGTAGCCTACTGTAAACACACCCTACTGAGTCACCTGCATGGTTGGGTTTTTTCCATTAGCTTGATTATCTAATGAAACCCCACAGAGAATGTGTCTTTATATAGCTAGAAAATGAACTGTATTCATGTTTCTTTTGACTTGCATATGACTTTCAACTCAAAACCCCTTCCATCCAAATGTCCTGAAAGCTCTTTCCTAACCCTGCTTTCCCTCACAACTTTCTCTCTCTCTTCGTCCCCACAGCCGATGCGTCCTCTGAAGGCCACGGCTACCACGTCCAAGCCCGTGCTAACAGTGGAGCAGATCGAAACCATCTTTTACAAGATCCAGGACATCTATGAGATCCATAAGGAGTTTTACGACGCTCTTTTCCCCAACATTCAGCAGTGGGATGATAAGGTCACGGTCGGACATCTCTTCCAGAAGCTGGTGAGAGCATCTCAGATTTTACTGAAACCCTAGTAATAGCCTTTTTCTTCAGTTATTCATCAGTAATATGTAGTACTGGATCTTAATGTGGACAGATGTGACGTGTCACTCATGACTATCATTGTTCTATCACATGGTCACTGTCGGTTGCGTAGTTCAGTGGAGGCTTTTTGCTGCGTAATCCGCATCAGTGAATAATGCAGATTAATGTCACGTGGGTTTCCATATTTACATCTTTCCTCGACGATTACTCATGTTTTTCAGTTTAGGTTTCTGTAACTTCTAGGTAACGTCAGGGTTCAGTGACTTCACTGTCATTTCAGGATTCTGTAATTGTTGACTTCAGAAACTTCAGGGCTC
>NC_080737.1:8332023-8384523 GCF_019097595.1 Hemibagrus wyckioides
CTGAATTCAACAGCGCAGTGGTTTCATTCTTAATACGGTAAACAATGAAATGCTGATCTGACTCAATACTTCTGTAATGTGTCAGGATTTATTTGTATAGACTCTTAGAAAAATGAGAGAGAGAGAGAACGTTTAGATGTTTAAGTCCTTAACCCTTTTTACAGAAGCTTTAGTATAAACAAAAAAATGTGGTTTAGCCTCTAAATCAAACCAAAGGGTTTCGTTCTTTTGTTCTGCCTCATTGTTTACCTGCCTTCTCTCTCTCTCTCTCTCTCTCTCTCTCTCTCAGGCCAGCCAGCTTGGCATATACAAAGCCTTCCTGGACAACTACAAAATGGCCGTGGAGACGGTGGAGAAATGCAGTCAGTCCAACTCCCAGTTCCAGATGATCTCTGAGGTGAGCGTACTCATTGGGAATTCTCCTTGTACCTTCTCTCTCTCTCTCTCTCTCTCTTTATTCTACACCAATTCATTTCCCACCATATCAGTATATAAAAACAGCATTATAGATTCAACAACAGTGCTCCTTAAGGTCCAGTTCTGTGCTTAGAATGAAAGGAACATCAGCTGAAAACTGCATTCTTAATGCTCCCGGAAAAAACCACCTGGTACCATACCTCGAGGGCTCGTAGCATTAAATTTAGCACTTGCGTCACTTCCGCAGTGTGATGTGCGTTCACTATGAAATTATATAAAGATGAAATAATGATGATGAGACTCTGATAATAAGCATGTATTTGGAAGCTACAGTAACCGCAGTCTCATTTCTCTTCATTATCCTGCACAGCAACAATATAGAGTGTGTGTGTGTGTGTGTGTGTGTGTGTATAAAGTCTTTTGCTGATACAGAAATCTCCTTCATCCGTCCTTCATTTTAAGTGCTGATCTTCTCTGTTTAACAGAACGTCAAAGTCAAGGGACCGAAAGACTCTAAAGACTGCACCACCATTGTCACCATGGAGGGTAAGACAAAGAAACCACCGTGTGTGTGTGTTAATGGTGTGTGTGTGTTAATGGTGTGTGTGGTATAATGGTGGAGCTCTCAGATGGTAATGGAACCACCAGTAGAAAATAGCCGAAAATGGTGGTCTGTTTTGTTTGTACAAAATTGTTGTGTGAAATCGAATCTACCAACATGGATCAGTCAGCCGTCACATTCAGCCATCATACAGTAGAAGCTGCAGCTAAAGATAAAGCTGGGAATGACTGATAAGAAAATAAATAATTAACTTTGAATAAGATACAAGACATTACCTTCCTTCTAAGAATGAAGCTGAATTCATGAAACTAAAGCACTAAAGCTTTCACTAGTTCATTTTCCATAAACTCCTGAACTGTAATATATTGTTATTGACCACAGTGTTGAAAATGTCAGGGTATAAAATAAGCAGAAGCTATTACTTTATGTAAAAGAATACAGAAATACTTGTTTTTTTTTACATAACGTTTCCATCTGGCTAATGGATTTAATACATAATATTAATATTAGCCAGCTTACTAGTTGTCATAATGTTGTAAATAACATTAGCTTGGACCATGAGTGTGTTCAAACTGTGGAAACTCCAGCAATAAAAAGCTCCATGGCTCCAGTGGATAGCCAGAAATGTAGACATTCGACTCATTAGCTAAATAAAATAAAATGTTATAAAAAAATCCTGACTAGCTGGCTTGCTAGTGACTTTAGATACTAGCTTACGTACTATAAAAGGCTTATCCTAGCTAGCTTGTTGGTGCTTATTTTCAGGGACATATGTAGCATGATATTAGCTAATGAATCTAGCTAGCTACTAACTCAGACAAGGAATTTAGTTTTTTTTTTTTTGGATAGAGGTGACAAAGCTAGTCAGAATCACTAATAAAGTAGTTAATATCATGCCACATATACAGGAATGTGTCACTACAAACCCAGTTAGCACCCTAGCATTAGGCTGTATAAATAAATCTATAAATGTGTAGTGTTTTGGTTGAAGGTATATTTCTTTAAGTTGACATGTTTATGTTGCTGAGAGCGCTGTTGTTGTTTTAGCTGGATTGCAAATAAAGGAGAAAATGAGAAAAAGATGAGTTTGGAGATAATGTGGTTTATTCAGACTTGTATAATAAAGTTTGGAACAGGGCTGTGTGTGTGTGTTAAATTTGGTCCTGTCTCGGTGTTTCCTTATCGCACATTGTCCTCTTCTAACATAACATTCATTAGCTCCAGTAACACAAAACTCCACAACGATAGAATTATCAATGTGCCAGAGAGAGAGAGAGAGCGTGAAAATGAGAGAGGGAGAGGGAGAATAGAGGAAGTGAAAGATTCCCGGAGAGAGAGAGAGAGAGAGAGAGAGAAGGGCAGGCGAGACAGACTGAGCAGCCTCAGAAGAGGGGATAAACTGATGACTGAGGAGAGAAGTAGAAGGAGGGACTCGCGTCATGGAGGTTCTCCTTGTGCTCCGGCTGTGCTGTAACTGCACTTACGGTAATGCTTTTAATCGGGGAAGACTGCTCGGGATTTGTTTGAAGCGTGCGGGTTTGAATGGCAGTCGCTGTGTGTGTATGAGTGTGTGTGTGTGAGAGAGAGAGAGCAAGCATGTGGTGTGTAAGCATGTGGTTTTTGTGTTGCTGCATTTTCTGGTTTCTTACTTCATTTCGAAACTTTCTCTTACTCTGCGCTTTCCCAGCGCTAATCCCACAAGCTCCACTCATCACCGCTAATTAACACGCCGTGTAGCATCATCCTTATAGAGAGACAGAGAGAGAGAGGGTGCATGCGCACGTATGTGTGTGTGTGTGTGGGGTGGGGGGGGGATAAACCAAGCAGACTTCTTTACAAGCGGGTCACGTTCTGTAGAAGTTCTTTCATTCTGGCGCAACGGAATATAAATCCCCCCGCTCAATCTAACAGTCGTGTGGTCACGTGACCATCCATGTTCTTAAGTGTGTGCGGGAAACTAGCATACATTGCTTGTATCAGTGAATCATGTGACACGTCAGTAATTATTTTATATGCCTATAAGTTCATCGTACCATGGCGCTCCTGCATTCTGATTGGTCCGTTCGGAACATGCGTGATTGTTGATTTGGTTATGTTTTTTTGGAAGGAGTCTCCAACGCCAGACGTGAAGCTTAGGGGGAAGTTTTAATAAGATGGAAGGACGGACGGCTCTGAGGTTCCTCCGTAGCTGCTGAGTGAAGGAACGACGTGCGATATTGTAAGCCGAAACAAGAGCTAGCATGTTTCACATCGCTTTGTTTCAACGGATGCTAGTGTTGGAAAATGTCCACGGTGTGAGAGGAATGAAGAAGAAGAAGAATTTATTTGTCACATATACATTGCAGCATAGTGAAATTTATATATTCGCTTGTTAGGATGCTAGGGTCAGAGCACAGGATTCGGCTAAGATGGACCTGGAGCGGAGAGGGTTAAGGATCTCCCTCAAGACATTGCCAACAGTGGCAGCTTGGTAGTGCTGAGGCTTGAACCCCTGACCTTCTGATCAGTAATTTATCACTTTAACCAAGACGTATTGATTGATGAATTGTGAGCTCCTGGATGCTAACAGCATGCATCTCCCACATCACCGCTGTCTGTTATCTTCCATCATCAGCAAGCAGTTTTAACTACAAATGACGTTACACCCCACCAGTCACTGAGCTCTACTAAACTACTGAATGACAGCGAATAAGCCTGGAATGACAATAACACAGCAATTAAGGATTTGAAAACTGCAGACCTCCCTCCCTCCCTCCCAGCTTTGTGCTGCTGTGGATGACGCAGCAGCCATATGGAAGCATGGTTTTAAAAGGCAGCTTTTGCCAGAGCTAAAACTGCAAGGCGGAAAAAGCTTCCAGGAGAACGAACGTATGCCTCCACTTAGAATAAAGCTTCCAGCTGAGGTGTCTGCTTGAAAGACAGTTCGGCGTGTGGAACAACTCCAACGTGAGCCGGTGATTAGGGCTTTACCTGCTAAGCTCGTTGCCAGTGATTGGGGGGATTTCAGAGGGAAATGAGCGAGCTAAGAAGCGGAGAATTTTCCTGGCTAAGCGTTTGTGATTGGTTTGTACTGTACAGTACTTGTGTACATTCAGGACATGGTGAAATAATTCAGCTAAGGTTTTGCAGATTCTTGTATACTGTGTTGTCATATCTTGGAATATTAAAAACTTACAATATCATTTACAATTATCTTAACTTTTGAATTATTTTAAAATAAATTGAATTAACTTACAATTATCATTTACACAAACTTACAATATCGCATTTTAATATTGAATTTAAAATATTTTTGGGGTGTGTCATATATCATATATGACACACCCCAAAAATATTTTAAATTCAATATTAAAATGCGTCATTTCACTTAAAAAGCTTTACACTCTTTGGCTACTCGCCCTTTCGAAAACCTTTAAACATCATGATTTAATGAATGATAATAATAATAATAATAAAGAAAGCAGCGATCTGCGGGGTCCAAGCACTTTTGGTTAATAGTTCCCCCAGTCACCAGCTCCTCCCAAGACACACAGAACGACGATGAACCTACCAAAAACACTCAAACCTGAATTCCTAAATGACTTCCTGTTCACTTCATATGCGCTCTGTTTAGGCCATGCCGTTATTTCCTTGTACCCTCTCAACCTAAACTTTCTCCCAAAAACTTGTAGCCTCCTTTCCATCCCCTTGCTTTTAACGGCACAGCCGTGCCACCGACGTCGTTAACTCGTTTAAATCGTAATCCTGGTTCAGAAGGCGATCATGTCCGGCATGTCTGGCAGCACACGCTCATTATTTATGAAGCGTCTGAAAGTAGAGCAGCATGAAACAGAATGGCTGAGCATGTTCTCTGCCTCAGGCTCGGGGACAAGCTACGAGTCAGGGGACTGCCGTATTTGCATCATGAGTTCATACACAGCGCGAGTTTCATTTCTCTGGTCTTGTCAGGGTTGATTGTGTGTGTGTGTGTGTGTGTTTGCTTACATGGTGTTCAGTAGATCTGTACATATGGCTACAGCTATTCAGATAATCCTTTGAATTGATTTTTTTTCTGCTAAAGGATTGCATTCTTTTCAGCTTTTCAATCGAATCATTCTCCAGACGCGATTAAACAGCAGGGAGCAAACTGTTAGGATCTGAGGACGGTTAGAGCATCATGGAAAGTTAGATGTTTCTCAGAAACCAAAATGAGCTGAAATTAGGTGTTCTGCATCACTCTGTAATTTGTAACAGAATTTTTAATCATGACTTAATTTATTCGGCTGTCTTCAGCCAATCAGCTTTCAGAAAACATTTTATACAGCCAGGATTAAACTGTTATGACGTGTTTAATCGCAGCCTTTTTATTATTCTGTATATCTTGGAAGAAACTGGCAACTATGTAGTGGCGATATTTTTGAGGAGTGCTTGGACCCCGCACATTGCTTTTTGCAGATATATATTATTATTATTATTTATTTATTTATTTATTTTATTATTTTTTTAATCCTGATCATTAGCATGATTTGGCACAGGTTTTACGCCGGATGCCCTTCCTGTCGCAACCCTTCCATTTTTGTCTGGGCTTGAGACCGGCACTGAGAGTTGACCCTTCAGTAGCTGGGGTGGCACCCCACCCGGGAGTCGAACCCGGGCCACAGCAATGAGAGCGCGGGATCATGTCGCTGGACCACTAGGAGGCACATGCACAGTCTAATGCTTGAACAGTGAACAGTAGGAAAGGTAGGAAAGTGCTGCATCAACTGAACCTGAAGCGGTTGATCAAAACCGTGTGGATGGGGCTTTAGGCGCTTTAGGTGCTTAATTGTTGTGCGCACAGATAGAGATAAAAAAAAAAACAGTTTTCATCGTCACGGCTTCTCTGATCAGCGAGCCGTGTAATAGGCTTTTGAAGATGAGATTTCCTCCGTGTGTGTGTGTGTGTGTGGATATGAACGTGTGTTATCTCAATTACGACTTATCTGTCTGTATTGTGACTAACACGTGTACGCTCTGTTTTTGTCCAGCGCTCCTGTATAAACCCATCGACCGTGTGACACGCAGCACCCTCGTACTTCATGTAAGTTATAAATCCTTTGAATTTCCTCTCCTTCCTTACTGCCTCATAGCCAGGGTGTATAACCTGTGGTAGCTGCCATATTGTGAAAGTCACCTTTACTTACACGGCACACATACTCGCCACACTGCCACACCTTTGTCCTCTCTTATCAGATACAGGGTGAGCTAAAAATGGCTGGCAATAACTCGACTGAACTGGGCGTGGGAAGATTTCTGCAAGGATTATTAATGATGTACTGTAAATAAATGTTTTTTTTTTCTCCCTATCAGTGTTAGTGTTAAAGCTTGAGGCAAATGGAATATATATTATAGAATCTATTTGCTGAATTTCCGTACATTTTGTGTGGCATCTCGACAGCTGCGGTGTGACGAGTGGATACACATTCGGACACGATTCACGGCTGTGTCCCGAATCACATGATGCTCGCCACAGATTATGTGGTTGAATGGTGCCATTACCATTTAGACAAAAGTGTTCTGATGTATTATTTACTACTATGTGGATTGGGACGCAGCCGGGCGCCGTATCCGGGGGATTTAAATAACTCTGTCATCACACTGACACGTATATGAGTTTGAATAAAACTTTAGATGGCGTCTCCTTCTCAACGATAAAACTAAATCACATCCCATGACTCAGAATACAGCTCAAATCCTGACATTTAAAACAGCAAAAATAACTCAATCCATTCACGCACTATAGCTCTGAGGGCTAAATGATTAAAAAAAAAGACGCCATGCTCATCATCCGTCTGTTTTCCTTTACAGTGCTAGGTGTGTTAGTGTAAAGCTCAGAGGTGGAGGGTTAACTCACACTGGATTGTATGTGTTGTGTTAATTCAGGATTTGCTGAAACACACTCCGAAAGAGCATCCAGATTTTGCTCTGCTGCAGGACGCGCTACGAATCTCCCAGAACTTCCTGTCCAGTATCAACGAAGAGATCGACCCGCGCCGGACCGCCGTCACTACACCCAAGGGAGAGGTGTGTGTGTGTGTGTGAGAAAAGAAACAAGATTATGTCTTTTGTGTGATTTCTCTCGCTCTTAATTCTGTTTGTTTACAACAAGCTACGTTAATGGATCCAATTGGAATCAAAAGTAAATAAATGAAAAAAATAATCCATGCACATGATACAGGCACACACTTTTGTTTTCTTTTGGGAGTCCAGATCATCTCTCGCACTCATTAGTCACCGCGTCTTCTCACCGGGTGAGTCTCCGCTAACAATCGACACGTCTATGACGTCTTCTCAGATCTCTCCTCCCTCATTTTCCCTCTCTTCCACACTTAGTCACTCAGTTTAACCCGCCCCCTGCAGCTTACAGGAAGTCTGTGACAGGTTGTTGACGTCTGGCTCTTGGCAGGCGGTCTGCTTCAACTTACAGGAAGACCTGAAGTGTTTAGAACTTTATCTGTTCTGCTTTTAACTGGGATCTGTGTGGAAAGCAGGATTTGGAGGTGTGTGTGTGTATCTGGTCTTATATATAGTGTGTGTGTGGCAGGTTCGTCAGCTGGTGAAGGATGGCTTCCTGGTGGAGGTGTCTGAAGGCACACGCAAACTGCGCCATGTCTTTCTCTTCACTGACTTGTTGCTGTGTGCCAAGATGAAGAAAACTGCAGTGGGGTAGGACACACACACACACACGCACACACACACACGCACACACTCACATTAACCATTTTGCCTTTCAACCTGATAATAAATGCTCTTTATCCATTCGCCTCAAATTCACACCTTCTTCCCGCATTAACCATTTACCGCTCACATTACAAAAAATTGCTCTCACATTAACCATTTACCGCTCACATTACAAAAAATTGCTCTCACATTAACCATTTACCTCTCACATTTACATTACATGCTCTCACATTAACCATTTACCTCTCACATTTACACAAAAAAATGCTTTCACTTAAACCATTTTACCTCGCATTCACGCAGTGCGCAAGGTCGCATCTAACCATGTTAACCACTTGCTTTTTTCATTTACACAGAATGCTTACACATTAAACCTGGACCTCTTGCAGTTACACTTGCATCTCTCACTTCGACCCTTTACCTCTTACATTTACAGAAATGCTCTCGCATGAACCATTTACCTTCGCATTCAAGCAGTGTTCCTGTGTTAGCCAATTATTATTGCTCTCACATGAAACATTTAGCTCTTGCTTTACCACAGAATTCTCTCACAACAACGTTTACATCATACATTCACATAAAATACACTCGCATTTACTAGCTTTATAGTGTTATATCGCATTTAATACAACTGCTGTGATCTAATTGGCATTTTGCCATTGGACCCTTGGGGTAGGAAACACACACACATACAATACAGACAATACTACTCATTTTGCCAACAGATTGATTAAGACTGTGCATCTACACACACGTGAGAGAGAAAAAAACGTGACGTTTTCATTGATAAAGTGGATGCAATTACGTCGTCCTACAGTGTTCATTTCCTCTGAGAATCACTCGTCATTTGTTCCATCATTGTAGATGGACGCTTTTATTTCTCTATTAGCTCCTGTCTTTATCACCCAGCTATTGTCTATTTGCTGTCATCAGGGAGACGCTGCTAGTGATTGATCGCTTTCGTTACCACGACGACCCTGCTACAACGTTCCCACATACAGTATATACACAAACACGTACACACACATCCAAAAGTAGCGTCCATTCTTCGTGTCATCATCGTGTTTTTTCCGGCTATCAATAAAATCACGGAATCTCTCATGATGACTTCAGTTCATTGGCTCATTGGGCTCATTGGTTCACTGGATCTCTGGTCAGTGGATTTATTCATCGTTTTGACTGGCTGTGTCTCAATTTCCTGTTTTCCATCACGCAGCTGTTCATCAGTGAAAGAACATTTAGTGCAGAGTTTTATTCATTGCCACTGACAGAGTCATTGATATTCACAATGTATTTGTGTTAATTAGAGTGAATGAAGGTCGATGTAGCGTAAAAAGAGCGAGAGAGGGAGGGAGAGAGAGGGAGAGAGAGAGGGAGGGAGGGGAAGTGTTTAATATGCTGATTATACACCTCTGCAGGACCCGGGCTCATCCGGCATAATCACATATTAAAGCTGTTCTGAGGTTATTAGGGACGCATTAAAATGTACCTTTATTGCTATTACTGTTTGCTCTGTGTGTGTGTGTGTGTGTGAACACACTGGTTATTGCAAAAGAAAACACTGACTACTAATCAGTACAGATGTCAGAGGTGTAGCTTTAAGTGTGGGTATTGAGGTAAAGGGAGTATGTCCTTTCAGCTACGTTCATTTACCTCTCACATTCACACAAAATGCTCTCACACTCTAATCATTCTCATATTAACCATATCCAGTACACTGTAACACACACCAACACACTGTAGCACACATCCAATACACTGTAGTAAACTAACACACATCCAGTATAATGTAACACACATCCAACACACTGTAGTACACTGTAACACACACCAACACACTGTAGCACACATCCAATACACTGTAGTAAGCTAACACACATCCAGTACATTGTAACACACATCCAACACACTGTAGTACACTGCAGCACACTAACACACATCTAACACACTGCAGTTCACTGTAACACACTGCATTACACTGTAACACACTGCAGTACACTGTAACACACATCCAACACACTGCAGTTCACTGTAACACACTGAAGTACACTACAGTACACTGTAACACACATCCAACACACTGCAGTACACTGTAACACACTGCAGTACACTGTAACATGTATCCAACACACTGCAGTTCACTGTAACACACTGCAGTACACTGTAACTCGTATCCAACAGACTGTAACACGTATCCAACACACTGCAGTTCACTGTAACACACTGCAGTTCACTGTAACACACTGCAGTTCACTGTAACACACTGCAGTACACTGTAACACACATCCAACACACTGCAGTACACTGTAACACACATCCAACACACTGCAGTACACTGTAACACACATCCAACACACTGCAGTACACTGTAACACACATCCAACACACTGCAGTACACTGTAACACACATCCAACACACTGCAGTACACTGTAACACACATCCAACACACTGCAGTACACTGTAACACACATCCAACACACTACAGTACACTGTAACACACATCCAACACACTGCAGTACACTGTAACACACTGCATTACACTGTAACACACTGCAGTACACTGTAACATGTATCCAACACACTGCAGTTCACTGTAACACACTGCAGTACACTGTAACACGTATCCAACACACTGTAACACGTATCCAACACACTGCAGTTCACTGTAACACACTGCAGTTCACTGTAACACACTGCAGTTCACTGTAACACACTGCAGTACACTGTAACACACATCCAACACACTGCATTACACTGTAACACACTGCAGTACACTGTAACATGTATCCAACACACTGCAGTTCACAGTAACACACTGCAGTTCACTGTAACACACTGCAGTACACTGTAACACGTATCCAACACACTGTAACACGTATCCAACACACTGCAGTTCACTGTAACACACTGCAGTACACTGTAACACACATCCAACACACTGCAGTACACTGTAACACACATCCAACACACTGCAGTACACTGTAACACACTGCATTACACTGTAACACACTGCAGTACACTGTAACATGTATCCAACACACTGCAGTTCACTGTAACACACTGCATTACACTGTAACACACTGCATTACACTGTAACACACTGCAGTACACTGTAACATGTATCCAACACACTGCAGTTCACTGTAACACACTGCAGTACACTGTAACACGTATCCAACACACTGCAGTTCACTGTAACACACTGCAGTTCACTGTAACACACTGCAGTACACTGTAACACACATCCAACACACTGCAGTACACTGTAACACACATCCAACACACTGCAGTACACTGTAACACACATCCAACACACTGCAGTACACTGTAACACACATCCAACACACTGCAGTACACTGTAACACACATCCAACACACTGCAGTACACTGTAACACACATCCAACACACTGCAGTACACTGTAACACACTGCATTACACTGTAACACGTATCCAACACACTGCAGTACACTGTAACACACATCCAACACACTGCAGTACACTGTAACACACATCCAACACACTGCAGTACACTGTAACACACTGCATTACACTGTAACACGTATCCAACACACTGCAGTACACTATAACACACTGCAGTACACTGTAACACACATCCAACACACTGCAGTACACTGTAACACACATCCAACACACTGCAGTACACTGTAACACACTGCATTACACTGTAACACACATTCAACACACTGCAGTACACTGTAACACACATCCAACACACTGCAGTACACTGTAACACACTGCAGTACACTGTAACACACATCCAACACACTGCAGTACACTAACACACATCCAACACACTGCAGTACACTGTAACACACTGCATTACACTGTAACACGTATCCAACACACTGCAGTACACTGTAACACGTATCCAACACACTGCAGTACACTGTAACACACTGCAGTACACTAACACACATTCAACACACTGTAACACACTGCAATACACTAACACACATCCAACACACTGCAGTACACTAACACACATTCAACACACTGTAACACACTGCAGTACACTAACACACATTCAACACACTGTAACACACTGCAGTACACTAACACACATCCAACACACTGCAGTACACTAACACACATCCAACACACTGCAGTACACTGTAACACACTGCATTATACTGTAACACGTATCCAACACACTGCAGTACACTGTAACACACTGCAGTACACTGTAACACACTGCAGTACACTGTAACACACTGTAACACACTGCAGTACACTAACACACATTCAACACACTGTAACACACTGCAGTCCACTAACACACATCCAACACACTGTAACACACTGCAGTACACTGTAACACACATCCAACACACTGCAGTACACTGTAACACACTGCATTACACTGTAACACACTGCAGTACACTGTAACACACTGCAGTACACTAACACACATTCAACACTCTGTAACACACTGCAGTCCACTAACACACATTCAACACACTGTAACACACTGCAGTCCACTAACACACATCCAACACACTGTAACACACTGCAGTACACTAACACACATCCAACACACTGTAACACACTGCAGTCCACTAACACACATCCAACACACTGCAGTACACTGTAACACACTGCAGTCCACTAACACACATCCAACACACTGTAGTACACTGTAACACACTGCAGTCCACTAACACACATCCAACACACTGTAGTACACTGTAACACACTGCAGTCCACTAACACACATCCAACACACTGTAGTACACTGTAACACACTGCAGTACACTAACACACATCCAACACACTGTAACACACTGCAGTCCACTAACACACATCCAACACACTGTAGTACACTGTAACACACTGCAGTCCACTAACACACATCCAACACACTGTAGTACACTGTAACACACTGCAGTCCACTAACACACATCCAACACACTGTAGTATACTGTAACACACTGCAGTACACTAACACACATCCAACACACTGTAGTATACTGTAACACACTGTAGTATACTGTAACACACTGCAGTACACTAACACACATCCAACACACTGTAGTATACTGTAACACACTGTAGTATACTGTAACACACTGCAGTACACTAACACACATCCAACACACTGTAGTATACTGTAACACACTGCAGTACACTGTAACAAACTGCAGTACACTAACACGCATCCAACGCACTGTACACAAAACGCTTTCAACTTTCTCACTTTAACTAACTTTTGCATTTACACAAAACGCTCTCACATTAACCATTTACCTTTCGTATTTACACAAAACACTTGCATTAACCATTTCACCTTTCACACTCACTCACTTTCTCACTCTCACAATAACTGATTTCCGCTGTTGTTCACAGAGAATGCTCTCACATCTCAATCGTTTCACTTCTTGCATTCTTGCCTCTCACATTTACACAAAATGCTCTCGCATTAAAGACCATTTTAACTCTCACCCATGCGCTACATTCTCATACATTAATGATTTTACCTTGTGTTGACACAAAAGCTCTCTCATCAACTATCTAGCTCTCGCATTTTTACAGAAATCTCTCACATTAACTATTTCACTCTTGCATTTTCACAAAAAGCTGTCACATCAACTATTTAGCTTTACATTTTCACAAAAAGCTCTCACATGAACTATTAAGCTCTTGCATTTTTACAAAAAGCTCTCACATTTACTATTTAGCTCTTGCATTTTTTCCGAAAGCTCTCTCATTTACTATTTAGCTCTCGCATGTTTACAAAATGCTCTCACATTGACAACTATTACACCTCACTCACTCATAATGCTTCAGATTGCTTTAATGCTCTACTAATCACCATTTTATCACTTCACCCTTAAAGAAACAAACGTGAACTCCTCTCTCTGCCTTTCTCTTTCTTCAGGAGGAATCAGCAGTACGAGTGTAAATGGTACATCCCGCTGGCCGATCTCACCTTCCAGACACTGGATGACTCAGACTCATGTACACATGTCCAGACGCTTCCCGAGCACGAGATCGAGGAAATGAAAATCAAGATCTCCGTCATCAAGAGTGAGATCCAGAAAGAGAAGGTCAGAGCATTTTCAAGCTTTTTTTTTTAAAGTTTGTTTGTTACTTCGGATCATCGACAGCACTGAGGCCCCGGTCATTAAAGCTGGTCACTAAAAGACCACAGGCTATTAGTATGATATGTGGTGTATATACACAGTAGTAGGCACAGTTCATTTGAGCTAAAAGGGGCAGTGAGCATAAATGGCTCTTGGCCTTTGTATGTCCAAGGTTACTATAGACTGGCCTTGCTCTTGTACCGCACGCACACACACACACACACACACACACACACACACAGAGGAAAGTTTGGCCCACAGTTTTTTGGAAACTCCACTGTGCTGTGTTTATTTTCTCTGACAATGACTTATAAATAACAAAAGCAATTCCTTCTGTAATCAGATCAAGGTTGCTCTTACTATTGTTTAAAAATAGAGAACATGTTCCTACTGATGAAATGATGCTACTGGAAATAAACCCCTTCATCCAGTTCCCAAATAATACACACACACACACACACACAGAGCTGTTACAAGAATTAGGGGTTTCCGTGAAGCCTGTGTTGTTGTTTCCAGTAAGCGGCATGTAAACAGAAGCAGTGTGAACGTAATTATGTCTCTCTAGAACACACACCCACTTTACACAATTACACAATGCTTGCCCGTTGTAGTGTTTCTGACACGCTACAACACACACAGTCTTTGGAGAAGGAGGAGTGAGTGCACAGCGGGAAAGGAAATTAGGAGGTGGCTTAAATTTCTTTGAAGGAAATGATTGTAGATGTGGTATACTCCCCTATTTTAGGATTCGGGCAGGTGTGTGTGTGAGAGGGAGTTTGTGTGTAAGATGCAGAATGAATAATATTGTACCAGAAGCAGCACCATTACTGATGTGTGTGTGTGTGTGTTAAACAGAAGTCACAGAAAGGCCAGAGCCGCAACGTCGACCGTTTGAGGAAAAAGATGAATGAGCAGGAGTCATGTCTGCTGCTACACTCTCCAACAATCCCTTTCCGCATACACAACAGAAACGGCAAGGTAATGCACACCCAACACCCTGCAGTACACTGTAACACCCTGCAGTACACTATAACACACTGCAGTACACTGTAACACTGCAATACACTGTAACACACACCACTGCCAGTATAGTACACCATAACACGCTGCAATACACTGTAACACACACCACTGCCACTATAGTACACTGTAACACACTGCAATACACTGTAACACACACCACTGCCACTATAGTACACTGTAACACGCTGCAATACACTGTAACACACACCACTGCCACTATAGTACACCATAACACACTGCAATACACTGTAACACACACCACTGCCACTATAGTACACCGTAACACACTGCAATACACTGTAACACACACCACTGCCACTATAGTACACTGTAACACGCTGCAATACACTGTAACACACACCACTGTCACTATAGTACACCATAACACACTGCAATACACTGTAACACACACCACTGCCACTATAGTACACCGTAACACACTGCAATACACTGTAACACACACCACTGCCACTATAGTACACTGTAACACGCTGCAATACACTGTAACACACACCACTGTCACTATAGTACACTGTAACACGCTGCAATACACTGTAACACACACCACTGTCACTATAGTACACCATAACACACTGCAATACACTGTAACACACACCACTGCCACTATAGTACACCGTAACACACTGCAATACACTGTAACACACACCACTGCCACTATAGTACACTGTAACACGCTGCAATACACTGTAACACACACCACTGTCACTATAGTACACCATAACACACTGCAATACACTGTAACACACACCACTGCCACTATAGTACACCGTAACACACTGCAATACACTGTAACACACACCACTGCCACTATAGTACACTGTAACACGCTGCAATACACTGTAACACACACCACTGCCACTATAGTACACCGTAACACACTGCAATACACTGTAACACACACCACTGCCACTATAGTACACTGTAACACGCTGCAATACACTGTAACACACACCACTGCCACTATAGTACACTGTAACACGCTGCAATACACTGTAACACACACCACTGCCACTATAGTACACTGTAACACGCTGCAGTACACTGTAACACTGCAATACACTGTAACACACACCACTGCCAGTATAGTACACCATAACACGCTGCAATACACTGTAACACACACCACTGTCACTATAGTACACCATAACACACTGCAATACACTGTAACACACACCACTGCCACTATAGTACACCGTAACACGCTGCAATACACTGTAACACACACCACTGTCACTATAGTACACCATAACACACTGCAATACACTGTAACACACACCACTGTCACTATAGTACACCATAACACACTGCAATACACTGTAACACACACCACTGCCACTATAGTACACCGTAACACGCTGCAATACACTGTAACACACACCACTGCCACTATAGTACACCGTAACACGCTGCAATACACTGTAACACACACCACTGTCACTATAGTACACCATAACACACTGCAATACACTGTAACACACACCACTGTCACTATAGTACACTGTAACACACTGCAATACACTGTAACACACACCACTGCCACTATAGTACACTGTAACACACTGCAATACACTGTAACACACACCACTGTCACTATAGTACACTGTAACACACTGCAATACACTGTAACACACACCACTGCCACTATAGTACACCGTAACACACTGCAATACACTGTAACACACACCACTGCCACTATAGTACACTGTAACACGCTGCAATACACTGTAACACACACCACTGCCACTATAGTACACTGTAACACGCTGCAATACACTGTAACACACACCACTGCCACTATAGTACACTGTAACACGCTGCAATACACTGTAACACACACCACTGCCACTATAGTACACTGTAACACGCTGCAATACACTGTAACACACACCACTGCCACTATAGTACACTGTAACACGCTGCAATACACAGTAACACACACCACTGCCACTATAGTACACTGTAACACGCTGCAATACACTGTAACACACACCACTGCCACTATAGTACACCATAACACACTGCAATACACTGTAACACACACCACTGCCACTATAGTACACTGTAACACGCTGCAATACACAGTAACACACACCACTGCCACTATAGTACACTGTAACACGCTGCAATACACTGTAACACACACCACTGCCACTATAGTACACTGTAACACGCTGCAATACACTGTAACACACACCACTGTCACTATAGTACACCATAACACACTGCAATACACTGTAACACACACCACTGCCACTATAGTACACCGTAACACACTGCAATACACTGTAACACACACCACTGCCACTATAGTACACCGTAACACGCTGCAATACACTGTAACACACACCACTGCCACTATAGTACACTGTAACACGCTGCAATACACTGTAACACACACCACTGTCACTATAGTACACCATAACACACTGCAATACACTGTAACACACACCACTGCCACTATAGTACACTGTAACACGTTGCAATACACTGTGACACACACCACTGCTACTATAGTACACCGTAACACGCTGCAATACACTGTAACACACACCACTGCTACTATAGTACACCGTAACACACTGCAATACACTGTAACACACACCACTGCCACTATAGTACACCGTAACACACTGCAATACACTGTAACACACCACTGCCACTATAGTACACCGTAACACACTGCAATACTCTGTAACACACACCACTGCCACTATAGTACACCGTAACACAATGCAATACACTGTAACACACACGACTGCCATTATAGTACACCATAACACACTGCAATACACTGTAACACACACCACTGCCACTATAGTACACTGTAACATGCTACAATACACTGTAACACACACCACTGCCACTATAGTTCATCGTAACACACTGCAATACACTGTAACACACACGACTGCCATTATAGTACACCATAACACACTGCAATACACAGTAACACACACCACTGCCACTATAGTACACTGTAACACACTGCAATACACTGTAACACACACCACTGCCACTATAGTACACTGTAACATGCTACAATACACTGTAACACACACCACTGCCACTATAGTTCATCGTAACACACTGCAATACACTGTATCACACACCACTGCCACTACAGTACACTGTAACACACCACTGCCACTACAGTACATTGTAATACACACCACTGCCACTACAATACATTGTAACACACACCACTGCCACTATAGTTCAGCGTAACACACTGCAATACACTGTAACACACACCACTGCCACTACAGTATGCTGTAACACACACCACTGCCACTGCAATACACTGTAACACACCACTGCCACGCTGCAATACACTGCAATACAGTATGCTGTAACACACACCACTGCCACTACAGTACACTGTAACACACACCATTGCCACTACAGTTCACTGTAACACACTGCAATACACTGTAACACACACCACTGCCACTACAGTACACTGTAACACACCACTGCCACTACAGTACATTGTAACACACACCACTGCCACTACAATACACTGTAACACACACCACTGCCACTATAGTTCAGCGTAACACACTGCAATACACTGTAACACACACCACTGCCACTACAGTATGCTGTAACACACACCACTGCCACTGCAATACACTGTAACACACCACTGCCACGCTGCAATACACTGCAATACAGTATGCTGTAACACACACCACTGCCACTACAGTACACTGTAACACACACCATTGCCACTACAGTTCACTGTAACACACTGCAATACACTGTAACACACACCACTGCCACTACAGTACACTGTAACACACCACTGCCACTACAGTACATTGTAACACACACCACTGCCACTACAGTACACTGTAACACACACCACTGCCACTACAGTACACTGTAACACACACCACTGCCACGCTGCAATACACTGCAATACAGTATGCTGTAACACACACCACTGCCACTACAGTACACTGTAACACACACACCATTGCCACTACAGTTCACTGTAACACACTGCAGTACACTGTAACACACACCACTGCCACTACAGTATGCTGTAACACACACCACTGCCATTGCAGTACACTGTAACACACTGTAGTACACTAACACACACCAGTGCCACTGCAGTACACTGTAACACACACCACTGCCACTGCAGTACACTGTAACACACACCACTGCCACTGCAGTACACTGTAACACACACCACTGCCACTGCAGTACCTTGTGACACACTGCAGTACACTGTACCTCACCTCACTACCACTGCAGTACACTGTAACACACACCACTGCCACTGCAGTACCTTGACACACTGCAGTACACTGTAACTCACCTCACTGCCACTGCAGTACACTGTAACACACACCAACACACTGCAGTACACTGTAACACACACCAACACACTGCAGTACACTGTAACATACACAGTCACTAAATAACACACTAGTACACACTACAGCACACTGTAAAACACCACTGCAAATTAACACACACTTGTATAACATCCGTCATTGTGATTGTGTAGAACTGCAGTCTCTTTCCACTGGAGGGCAGCATTGCTTAGTGTTTTTTAAACATCCCTCTCTCTCTCTCTCTCTCTCTCTCTCTCTCTCAGAGCTACTTGTTCCTGCTTTCCTCAGACTACGAGCGGTCAGAATGGAGAGAAAGCATTCAAAAGCTTCAGAAGAAAGGTCCAAATCTCTCTCCCCCTCTCTCTCTCTCACACACACACACACACACACACACACACACACACACACACACACACACACACACTAGTAGTGTGTGAGTAATTCTAGCCTCTTTTTGTTTTCTTCATCATTACAGATCTCCAGTCCTGTGTGTTGAGCTCACTGGAGCTCCAGGTCCTCACCAGCTCCTGCTTCAAGCTGCGCACTGTCCATAACATCCCTGTCACAACTAATAAAGATGGTAAAACACACACACACACACACACACACATGATGATGCAAACTAAGCCTTTTAATTCTGCTGACTCGCGAATCCTCAATGCACCTAAAACCCCAGGAGTTTTTTGGAAAAATCAGGCTTTGGCACACTTCAGAGTCCAAGCCTGTGCTTTGCTACGGATGAAAGAGCTGGGCTACTACACACACACACACACACTTTCCTTCCTTCCTTCCCTGGAGTAGAGACAGTATTCAGTTTATCACCTGCCTCCAATCCGCTGATAACCTCTGCACCTCTTCGCTGTCTTATTCCCTCAGTCGATGTTGAGTTAGTGAGGAAGAGGCTCGTGATTCTTGTTTATTTTCCTGACTCTTTCGATCCGGCTGGCATTGAAGCCATCTGCCAGACCCTCAGAGCTTCGCAGGGCATTGTGGGGGAAAAAGATCATCGCATTGAAACTTAACCATACATCTGAAAAGGAGTGGAATCATTTTTCATAACAGAAAATAATAGGAAAGAGACTTCCAGATAAGGAGATAATGAAAACACGGGGGGTGTGCTGTTATAGAAAAATAATCCACTTTGCTCCTCTTTAGACTGTGCAAATAAACAAAATGGATAGAAATAAGAAGAATATGGAAAAAGATATTAGAATCCAGATGTGTTACATGTAGTAACACTAAAGCAGCCGTTCACCTTCCCACACTCTGTTAAAGAACGTACCGGAAGTGTTAAATAAAAATATGTATCTCCTCATACACGATTTAAAACCCCCTCAAGCTTCAACTAGACTAACCATTGTGTATGCCGTTGCTATGGAAACACTAACATACCAATACGAGTGTGTTACAGTAAGTCTTGCAGGTGTAAACAAATACACTGTATTGCCAAAAGTTTTGGGACGTCTGCCTTTACATGCACATGAATGTAATATGGAGTTGTCCTGCCCTTTACGGCTATAACAGCTTCAACTCTTCTGGGAAGACTTTCCACAAGGTTTAGGAGTGTGTTTATGGGAATTTTTGACCATTCCTCTAGAAGTGCATTTGTGAGGTCAGGCACTGATGTTGGACGAGAAGGTCTGGCTCACAGTCTCCACTCTAATTCATCCCAAAGGTGTTCTATCAGGTTGTGGTCAGGACTCTGTGTGCTGCCATGTTGGAACAGGAAGAGGTCATCCCCAAACTGTTCCCATAAAGTAGGGAGCATGAAATTGTCCAGAATATCTTGGTATGCTGAAGCATTAAAAGTTCCTTTCACTGGAACTAAAGGGCCAAGCCCAACCCCTGAATTCAGTGATTTGGAGGGGTGTCCCAAAACTTTTGGCAGCATAGTGCATATTCTAGCCAATCAGAATCAAGAATCCGATGCTGTGATACAGAAACAAAGATAATCTGGAATATTAATACGGTTGTGGAATGGAGTTGTTTAATCACTCACAGTCCTTTTATATGTAACGCAACAGAAGATACGTTATATTTAATATTCTGGCAACAAAAAGGATGAAAACCTCGGATTCTTTATCGCTGTACAAAGCATGGAAAGCAAACGCTTCACCCTTTGATGCAATTTGTTCACTCAGTAAGAAATTCTGCTTATCTTATTCTCGCAAACAGGCTTGCTTTGAAGAAAAAAGAAAAACAAAACCACAAAGACTTTCCAGTTTAGTGGAGTGCTCCCGGAGAGCTGAGACGCTGACCACGCTGATGAGTTTACTATTTCTGGATTTTTATTTGTCGTCCCACGTATGAACGAACGTCTGCTCTTAATTGCTTGTATAACGTTTATAGGACCGTTAAGACGCCACGTGCGTTGTATAAAGTGACTTTAAACTGTTAAATGTGTGAACAGAGTTGATGTTGGTGCCCCTTGGTGGTGAGTTGATGTAGCACAAGATAGTGAAGAAACATTCTTCTAGTTCAGCTAGGGTTTCAGCTGCCTGATATACAGAAAGCTGGACATATGAATGGGCAGATGGACACAGACATCTGCCCCTACCTGGCTATCTGTCCATTTACCCACATTTGCCCCTACCTATCTATCTACCTGCCTATGTACCTTACCTGTAGGTAGACAGGTAAGGAGTGGATAGGTCATTGGATAGAGGACAGGTTGGGACAGTGTAGGGAGACAGGTAGGGAGTACATGGATTTACAGATAAATAGGTAGGGGTCATTAGACAGGTAGAGGCAGACAGGTTGCTGGAGAGATAGATAGACAGATGGGGAAGATGGACAGATAGACAGGTAGGAGTTGATCTATAGATACACAGGTAGGAGTTAATGGACAGATAGACATCTAGGAGTTGATCTACAGATAGACAGGTAGGTGAAGATGTACAGATAGACAGGTAGGTGAAGATGTACAGATAGACAGGTAGGAGTTAATGGACAGATGGACAGGTAGGAGTTGGTCTATAGATAGACAGGTACGAGTTAATGGACAGATAGACAGGTAGGAGGTAATGGACAGATAGACATGTAGGAGTTGATGGACAGATAGACAGGTAGGAGTTAATCTATAGATTAGACAGGTAGGAGTTAATGGACAGATAGACAGGTAGGAGTTAATGGACAGATAGACAGGTAGGAGTTAATGGACAGATAGACAGGTAGGAGTTAATGGACAGATAGACAGGTAGGAGTTAATGGACAGATAGACAGGTAGGAGTTGATCTATAGATTAGACAGGTAGGAGTTAATGGACAGATAGACAGGTAGGAGTTAATGGACAGATAGACAGGTAGGAGTTGTTCTATAGATTAGACAGGTAGGAGTTAATGGACAGATAGACAGGTAGGAGTTAATGGACAGATAGACAGGTAGGAGTTGATCTATAGATTAGACAGGTAGGAGTTAATGGACAGATAGACAGGTAGGAGTTAATGGACAGATAGACAGGTAGGAGTTAATGGACAGATAGACAGGTAGGAGTTAATGGACAGATAGACAGGTAGGAGTTAATGGACAGATAGACAGGTAGGAGTTAATGGACAGATAGACAGGTAGGAGTTGATCTATAGATTAGACAGGTAGGAGTTGATCTATAGATTAGACAGGTAGGAGTTAATGGACAGATAGACAGGTAGGAGTTAATGGACAGATAGACAGGTAGGAGTTGATCTATAGATTAGACAGGTAGGAGTTAATGGACAGATAGACAGGTAGGAGTTAATGGACAGATAGACAGGTAGGAGTTGATCTATAGATTAGACAGGTAGGAGTTAATGGACAGATAGACAGGTAGGAGTTAATGGACAGATAGACAGGTAGGAGTTGATCTATAGATTAGACAGGTAGGAGTTAATGGACAGATAGACAGGTAGGAGTTAATGGACAGATAGACAGGTAGGAGTTGATCTATAGATTAGACAGGTAGGAGTTAATGGACAGATAGACAGGTAGGAGTTAATGGACAGATAGACAGGTAGGAGTTAATGGACAGATAGACAAGTTGAGGTACATGTACAAATAGAAAGGTAGGAGTTGATGGACCAATAGACAGGTTGAGGTGAAGATGGACAGATAGACAGGTAGGTGAAGATGGACAGATAGACAGGTTGAGGTAGATGGACAGATAGGCAAGTAGATGAAGATAAACAGATAGACAGATGTGTAGGATGTGGAAGCAGCTGTTTGCCTCTGTGTGTTGTGTGATGTTACATGTGGAGTCATTCTGCTGCTTTCCCAATGGGTGTTGTGGTTTTTCAGAGAGAGAGAGAGAGAGAGAGACAGAGGGGACAAGGTAAAATACAAAGCAGCTGCTGCTGGAATGCAAGAGGGTCAGAGTTTGAGGCTTTTATGTCAGTGGAGGCTTTTCAGCAAGCTGGGAGCGAGAGCTGAGGGATGGAGCGCAGTGATACCAGGCTGAAACCGGAATGTTCTGGATGGTCAGTGTTTGGGATACGGAGTTCTCCTGGTCATCAGGAAGCGGGTTGTGTTTCTGGTGTTTACAGTATTACTGTTAAAGAGCTTTGTGCATAAAGAAGGAATATTAAAGAGCTCTGTTCAGGGTTTATATATGAGTTTGTGTGTGTGTGTCTGGAGTGTATAAAGTGGATTAGATGCGTGGGTTCCAGTTTCCTCTCTTCCTGCTGCTGGAGATCTTCTTAAAGTATACATACCTACACACACACACACATATACAAAGATCCCTTTCTGTTTATTTGCTCACATTGGTGTGAGAATCCAAGCCCGGATTACTTCCATGTAAACAGACACAAACAAGAGGAGATGCAACCTGAACGTGTGTGTGTGTGTGTGTGTGTGTGTGTGTGCGCGCGCGTGCAGGTCATGGCCACCCTGAAGCATTGTGAGAGATGCTTATATTTTGTTCTCTCTCTCTCACACACACACACACACACACACACAGTCTCTCTCACTCACACTGTCTCACACACACGTGCGCACATTTTCTTGAACACTTTTTCACTCTCTCTGTCCCTCTCTTATGTTCTCCCTCTCTCTTTCTCTTTTTCTCTCCCTTTCTCCCTCTCTCTCTCGCTCTCACTCCGCCCCTCACACTTTCTCCCTATCTCGCTCTCACCCGCCCCCTCACTTTCTCCTCTTTCTCTCTGTCTCTCTCTCTCTCTCTCTCTCTCTCTCTCTCTCCTCTCTTCCTGTGTTATCGACACATCCTCTAAGTAACACATTTCCCTCACCAGGGTATTCAGATAAAAAGGCGGTGGCTTTCATCCATCAGACTCACATGACTTGCTGTGCACAACTCCACACAGTAACAGTTATTTGTTCGTCGTTATCACTCCGTATCGGATTTTCTTCCCTCGCTCAGCATATGACCTTCACACATAATAACAGCAGTAGTATTTTATTTATATTACACTGAGTAATAAGGCTTAGCTTAAGACATTAAGGGTAAAAATCTTGGTCTGTTTTAGGATTTATTTGATTCATTTGGATTTTTATTCCTGATATTCCTGTTTCTCCCACAGAGCCTTGAATCCAGGTGGTTTGCACAATAAGGATATTCTATATTATTAAATTTCTATTTAATTATATATAAATTGTTAAATAATTTTATTTAATTAATTAATTTATTTATTTATTTATTTTAAGTTGTTAAATATTGGCTTGAACTAATAGTTATTTTTTAACAGTTAATTAATTTGTTTAATTAGTTAATTAAAATGTTTCATTTTTAATTCATTTAAATATTTTTATTAAATTTGTATTTATTTATTTTAAGGTATTAAATATTGGCTCGAAGTAATAGTTATTTTTTAACAGGTAATTAAATTAGTTTAATTAGTTAATTACAATGTTTAATTTTTAATTTAATGTAAATATTTTTTATCTGTTTTTATGTATTTATTGATTTATTGGAAGTTGTTAAATATTGACTTGAATTAATAGTTACTTTTAACAGTTAATTAAATTTGTTTAATTACTTAATTAAAATGTTGAATTTTTTAATTTAATTTAAATATTTATTTATTTATTCATTTATTACTTTGAACTGTTCTAGCAGTTGATTATTTTCCTCTAGAAATATATGAGTTTCCTCATGAAGTCACCTTAGGCCATGTATAGAGCTTGTGATGGTGACTGGAGTTTCTCAATCGCTTCTCACATGTAATGGTGACGGTGATGGTGATCCATTCCGGATCTCACAAGCGCTGACGTGCGTGAGCTTCTTCATACGTGTGTCTGGATGGATGCCATGTGGAAGTGGAATACAAGGAATCGAGGAACAAGCTGTGCTTAAAATGATGAATGAAGTGTAGACTTTCTGTCTTTCTTTCACTGTCACTCTAATGCTCTTTCTATATCTTGTGTGTTTCAGACGAGGAATCTTCCGGCCTGTACGGCTTCCTGCACGTCATCGTCCATTCTGCCACCGGCTTCAAAGAGTCAGCTAGTAAGTACTGTGTGTGTGTGTGTGTGTGTGTGTTTGCACTCGTACAGTTAACTACATTATTTCATTACCCCCAGTTTAAGTACAGCTAATGTACAGCATCTGTTTGAGAGGATTGGATTTCTTGTTCCTCAGCAGTAACAACCTGCTTCATGCACACAAATCTGATTAGCACAAGATTACTGACTGCCAGAGAGAGACAGACAGACAGACAGACAGAGAGAGAGAGAGAGAGAGAACACAAGTACAGGTTTTATGAAGCTTCCTCCGGTGCTTACAACATTCTTCTAGTTCTAGTTCAGCTCAGGTTTCAGCTGCAAGTAGTGAGCAGTAGGTAAGATTAACAGATACATCTGCCTTTACCTGGCTATCTGTCCATCTACCCACATTTGCCCCTACCTGTCTGTCTATCTGCCTGTCCAACTACTGTCTGACATGTAGGTGGGGGTAAATAGTCAGGCAGACATGTAGAGTTAGACAGGTTGCTGGACAGATAGACAGGTAGAGACAGAAAAGTAGATGGACAGATAGACAAGTAAGGATAGATGGACATATAGATATGGAGTGGTAGATGGACAGGTAGACAGGTACGGTGAAGATGGAAAGATAGACAGGGCAGGTAGATGGACAGATAGACTGGTTGGGGTAGAAGGAGAGATAGACTGGTAGGAGTTGATGGACAGATAGACAGGTAGAGGAGGATGGACAGATAGACAGGTTGGAGTTGATGGACAGATAGACAGGTGGGTAGATGGACAGGTAGAGGAGGATAGACAGGTAGGAGTTAATGGACAGATAGACAGGGAAGGTAGATGGACAGATAGATAGGAAAGGTAGATGGACAGATAGACAGGTTAATGTAGAAGGAGAAATAGACAGGTAGGAGTTGATGGACAGATAGACAGGTTGGGTAAATGGACAGGTAGACAGGTTAGTGTAGAAGGAGAAATAGAAAGGTAGGAGTAGATGGAGAGGTAGGAGATGATGTACAGATAGACAGGTAGGAGTAGATGGACAGGTAGGAGATGATGTACAGATAGACAGGTAGGAGTAGATGGACAGATAGACAGGTAGGAGTTGATGGACAGACAGGTAGGAGTTGATGTACAGATAGACAGGTAGGTGAAGATGGACAGATAGACAGGTAGGTGAAGATGGACAGATAGACAGGTAGGTGAAGATGGACAGACAGACAGGTAGGAGTAGATGGACAGACAGACAGGTAGGTGAAGATGGACAGATAGACAGGTAGGAGAAGATGGACAGATAGACAGGTAGGAGTAGATGTACAGACAGACAGGTAGGTGAAGATGGACAGACAGACAGGTAGGTGAAGATGGACAGATAGAGAGGTAGGAGTAGATGGACAGATAGACAGGTAGGAGAAGATGGACAGATAGACAGGTAGGAGTAGATAGACAGGTAGGAGTAGATGTACAGATAGACAGGTAGGAGTAGATAGACAGGTAGGAGTAGATGGACAGATAGACAGGTAGGTGAAGATGGACAGATAGACAGGTAGGTGAAGATGGACAGATAGACAGGTAGGAGTTGATGGACAGATAGACAGGTAGGAGAAGATGGACAGATAGACAGGTAGGAGTTGTACAGATAGACAGGTAGGAGTTGTTGTACAGATAGACAGGTGGGGTAGATGGACAGATAGACAGGTAGGAGTTGTACAGATAGACAGGTGGGGTAGATGGACAGATAGACAGGTAGGAGTTGATGGACAGATAGACAGGTGGGGTAGATGGACAGATAGACAGGTGGGGTAGATGGACAGATAGACAGGTGGGGTAGATGGACAGATAGACAGGTAGGAGTTGATGGACAGATAGACAGGTGGGGTAGATGGACAGATAGACAGGTGGGGTAGATGGACAGATAGACAGGTGGGGTAGATGGACAGATAGACAGGTAGGAGTTGATGGACAGATAGACAGGTGGGGTAGATGGACAGATAGACAGGTAGGAGTTGATGGACAGATAGACAGGTGGGGTAGATGGACAGATAGACAGGTGGGGTAGATGGACAGATAGACAGGTAGGAGTTGATGGACAGATAGACAGGTGGGGTAGATGGACAGATAGACAGGTAGGAGTTGATGGACAGATAGACAGGTGGGGTAGATGGACAGATAGACAGGTAGGAGTTGATGGACAGATAGACAGGTGGGGTAGATAGGTAACACACAGCTAAATATTAAAATCAATAGTAAAAACAGTGGATTAAACAAAACAAAAATAAAATGTGGTAAAATAAAGTCAGCATGTTGTCCACTCTGTCACTGTTCTGATTGTTTAATGTTTATTACTATAGCGACAGTCAGTTCTCCATTAAGCAGTGAGCCACTGTGCAGATTTCCTTTTAATATGCAGAACATGCACACGCTGTGTTATCGTGCATTAACAGCATTAACAGCTTTAGCTGTCGCATATGGCGACCTCACACTGTAGATTAGATTGAGTGTGTGTGTGTGTGTGTGTGTGTTTGTGTGTGTGTGTTTGTGTGTGTGTGTGTTTGTGTGTGATAACAATCAGGCGTCTGTTTTAAAGTGGTACAGAAGAGATCAGATCAGATCAGTTCCCTCAGAAAGGCTCGCTTGCACTAACAACTCCACTGACGTCTCTGAAAAGAGGCATTGTGAGTGTGTGAGTGTGTGTGTGTGTGTGTGTGTGTGTGTGTGTGTGTCTCGCATCTGTTGCTTTTCTTTGTTTCTTCGCCCCCAGCTTGGCGTGTGGTTTACATTCATCATTGATTTGCCTCGGCATATGAGAATACACTGCAAGCACACGTTTCATCTGTCTCCCATTCACCATACTGCAACAGTGTGAGAAAGAGACAGAGAGAGATACTGGAGATACAGAGAGAGATACTGGAGATACAGAGAGAGATACTGGAGATACAGAGAGAGATACTGGAGATACAGAGAGAGATACTGGAGATACAGAGAGAGACAGAAAGAGAGAGAGAAAGAGTGACAGAGAGAGAAAGACACACTCATTTGATAGATTATACTATGATAATTTACTATAGTAATAATAATAATAATCATCATCATCATCTTGATGTGAATAGCAGCTTGAAATTCATCTTTACAAGAAATAAAAAAAATTTAGCAAAAGTAAAAAATAAATAAATAACAAGAATTAATGAAAATTATTATTATTATTATATATTAAGACAGAAAATGAGATGCTGGTGACAGACGGACTGTTTACAGCTGATAACAGGAATTGACTTTTCCACACCTTCCATGACACTGAATGCAACAATAAACGGATAAAAACAGCCTGACTCTTTCATAAAGAGATAATGGCACCATTATTTTTGTTTTAAGTGACAAGAAATGATGACATCATTGTGTTAAGCACTGTCTACCCTCTTCCTCATATAAATAATAATAATATAACAATTTAAAATAAATAAATAAACACATCATTTTTGCATATAAAATAACCATCTGATCTATAATTCCAGCATTCTTATCTTTCTTAACATCAGTTGTTTGGGGTTTTTTTTTTCTTTTCTTTTCCAAACCATGTCTTTTTAATTTTCTTCATTTTTTATTTTATTTTACCTTCCTCTGTTTTCTTATTTTAGCTCTTTTTTTCTTTTCTTTTTTTTTAATTCCCTGCTTTGTGTAATTTCACCACACCATCCTGGCATTTCAACAAAATATGGTTTCCTTTTTCAGCCTATAATCGAATCCAGACCTCTTCTCTCTCTTTCCGTTCCATTTGTTTTTTTTTTTTTTTCCTCTTGTTTATTAACGTTAGCAAATCTGTGTTCGGAAAAGAAATTCAATTAGGACTATTTAATCGCGCGTGAAAAAGCGTGCGCTCCAAAACCGTCGGCTTAAAATAGACCACGAGCTGTTAAAAAAAAACCAAAAAAAAAAAAACCCGTGTTGCTGCTCTTAGATACACGAAACGTTATCATGCTTTTAATTGTGAAAAGAAAGCAGACGCACGGACGAGGATTTCTCCCGCTTCTGGCTAGCTCATTAGGAATGTCATAATTTCCCACAACTGCGTCACTCCCCGGTCCCGAGCTCCAACATATTCCTTATGCAGCAGCAGCCATCACAAAGTGATGACCACAAGCATTTGAACCTCCAGCAGTCGCACATCTGCGTGAGCAAACATTACAAAACCCCAAACCCTGGTTCTGCTTATTTTTCCGCTCTTTCTTTCCTCTTTCGAAAAAAAACAAAACAAAACAATCGCTTGTATTCTGTAAAACCAGCTTTTGTGTTCTGTAGAAAGTCAAGCTTTTCTGGTTGCCAAAGCAGTGGCACTGTTGCTAGATCAGCTTTTTCTCCTCTCTCTCTCTTTTATGAGTATGTTAATAGCTGCAGACATCACTTTCAACACACTCTGAAGCTCGAACCCCTGCTGTGCTTCATTTTTCATTCATGCTGGGGTTTGGCACTTCTTTACCAGCCGTCTCTCTATCTGTCTGTCTATCTATCTACAGCGCTGTAATAAACGTCCTGGAAATTTGTTCTACAATGTTCTGCTTTTAATGAAGTAACTTAATATTTGTGGTCTGTTTTTGTTGGAAGGCACCAATCTAGAGAAGCATCTAAACAAATTCGAACCCTTTCTCTCAATACATTCGGTTTATCTGATATTTTCAATCAGTATAAACAAATTCAGGACACTGTTGTGGCTCTGTATGTAGAGTATCCTGACTCTGTTTTAGCTGCCGGTGAGCAGCGTGATCGGAAAGGTGAAGGGTCCAAACCTCCTGCTTGGTAAACGATTCACTTATTTGTGAGACATCACAAATAAATGAACAAATGCATCCTCAAAACAGGCCATTTTTTTGCCCTCTGCTAAAAAGAGTTAAGGCCACTGGATGCATCATGGAGCATTTTTATCACTATCGTCTATAAGCGGCGAAAATGTCTCACCACAGACATGGAGAAAATATGCAGTGTCACTCCTCGCATGTGGCGTCTCCTGTGTGTCTGGACTAAGGGGTGGGGTGGCATAAAGAAAGCCAAGAATATCCAATGCTGCCTAAATTTTGCAAGACAAATGCATCCAGCTATCCTAAACAATGGCTTCTAAAAGATATGTTTTGTACAAATATAACTGCACATCATGGACTATACATAGAGTGAAGCATGGTGGTGGAAGCATTGTGATTTATAGAAGCTTCTCATTTGGGACAAGGGTGCTAATCCCTTCAGAGATGAGAAAAGCAACACATTTTAAGGCATTTTGGCACTGTCATACTGACTAGTGTTTAAAAAGTGTCTGAAGATGAGGAGGAATTGTTTTGCAACACTATGGTCTCTGCTGAAATGAGCGAGAACCCTTGCAATTAGTCCCAGCTTGGCATGGGGTGGTGGTTCAAGTGGTTAAGGCTCTAAGTTGTTGATTGGAAGAATGGGGTTCAAGCCCCAGCACCACTAAGCTGCCACCGTTGGACCCTTGAGCAAGGCCCTCAATCCCCCCTCCCTTCCCTGTTTCGGGGTGCTACATCATGGCTGACCCTGTGCTCTGACCCAAGGATGGGATATGCGAAGAAAGAATTTCACTGTGCAGTAATGTACAGTATATGTGACAAAGGCTACTTTAATGCAAAAAAGACTTAAATGCAAATACTTGGGTCAGACCTCCATCCTCCAGCAAACCAGTAGGATGACCTAAAGAAAGGTTGGGCACAGGAGATCCTCTGGACTGTCCAGGAATAAACTATTTTATATATTTAACTTGACCAAGTTTAAATCTGCCATGATATTAATCATGAAGGCTTCAGTAACCATTGTTCTGATATGACACAAATCTTCTCTTCTCCCTCAGCCTTTCTTCCATGCTCCTCAGCTCACTGCTTTTCTATCTGTTTACCTTCTTCACCAGAACTGGGTTTCTGTGCCTGGTGTTGCTAAAAAAAAAAAACCCACTCCTCCTCCTCAGGTCTGGATCATCTGTATATCAAACGTTGCTTGTAACATACTTTTAAAATACCGTACTTACTTACTTTCATTATTTATTTATTTATTTATTTATTTATTTATTTATTTATTTATTTATTTAATGGGGTTAATACACATTAATTGATGTCTGAATTCATGTGTCAAATTTAGCCAAAGGTCTTATTTACATCTGCTACACCTGGGCAGGTGGGTGGATGGATGGGTGGAATGAATAAATAAATAAATAAGAGGACATAAAGAATATATTTTTTAAAAATGTCTACCTAACAGATAAAATACACCAAAAAAACAAAACTAGACACACCCATTCCCAACACTGTAAAATGTATTTTTTCTTGCTTAGATTTGTAAAAAAAAAAAAAAAAAAAATTCTATTTAAATTTATTTAAAAAAAGGATATTCTATTAGTTTGTTTGTGTCTGAATGTATTTCAAGTACAATGTTGTCTGAAAGTCTTAGATAAAAATAAATAAATAAAAGAGTTAAATTTAAATAATTTAAAACGGGAAATAAACAAAGCTTTAGAATTGCGAAAAATAAAAAACAAAGAACGTAAATTTAAATTGTTTAATCGTGAGTTTATGTAATTTACCTCAAATGGACTCCAGTGTAAATTTAATACAGTTGAACTGAAAGTCCTGACTATTTTCCTTTAATTTGTCCTCACTAATTAAATTTTGAAGCAATAGAGCAGCTGGATTTGTTCATTTATTATTAATATTTCATCATTTACATACGCATCACAGTCGGGAATCAGTGCCTATACACATTGTTGGCGTGAGGCTCAGGTCTTGATGTTCAGCACACACTCTACATGGCTTCCAGGTGAAAGGTCAGACGGTAAAGCAATCAGTCACGGTGTCATTGAACGCTTGGTGCAATGAATCAATCTAAACTGTGTGTGTGTGTGTTTGAGAGACATTATTGCGATAGAGACATTGACATGTGATGCTGTTTGAACCGCAGAGTCAGCTCCGAAGGGGTCGACCTCCCCTGGTGTGTTTGTATCCGAAAGTCTTTCCTCAGCTTCGACACACAGAGAAGTGTTTACTGCAGAACGTTCATTGCTTGAAAGCTTAGATCCATTCTATAATCTGCTTGTCAGCAAGTCGCCCGCTTCGATTAGCAATCGCTTTACAGCAGCTGACTCTTTTACTCCTTGCTTGTTGATAGCGACGTGGTATCGGAGACGCTTTTGTCGAATTCTGTAGCGCTGATGTCCTTTCTTTTTATTCATCTTTGTCTTTCTCAGATCTCTACTGCACACTCGAAGTGGATTCCTTCGGCTACTTCGTTAGCAAAGCCAAGACCCGGGTGTTCCGAGACACCACCGAGCCGCACTGGAACGAGGTATTTTGTAAACATTTTATTTCCAGTCTACCCCAATTTCTGGTAGTTTCTTTCTTTAATTTGAGTTGTGTCTTTTCGCAGGAGTTCGAAATTGAGCTGGAGGGCTCGCAGTGCCTGCGCATCCTGTGCTATGAGAAATGCTACGACAAGTCCAAGCTCAACAAGGATGACAACGAGATCGTAGACAAGATCATGGGCAAAGGGCAAGTGCAGGTAGGAGGAACTGATTAGATTTCATAACTCAGTGCATACACATGCTAACTATTCTTTTGAGGCAAAGTCTTCATTAACAGGATGTGAGCCATAGTTTTGGGATGATGGGCAGTTACAGGAAACTAGCATCATACGAGTTAGCCAGACCAAATAGTGTATCAACGATATCCGCTGCACCAGTTCTAATGCTATTGTCATCATCCGTCGTGTTTTTAACCTGACACCAGAAATTATTATTCCAAACGCGTTCCTCTCCGCCTCCTCCGCCTCCTCCCGAATCTAGGGCAGCGTTCGAGAGCCGGAAAGCGGGGTGAAGTTAATTGCAGGGCCTGATTCTCTTGTTTATGCTTTCCCCTTGTCTCTGGGGAAACACAGCCACGGGTGAACTGTAAGCCGAGAGAATTCTCTTAGCTTCTGTGAGATTTCACTCAACCGCGCACACACTTCGTAAACAGCACCTTAGCACGTGTTATACAGGTGTCTGACTCTGAAAATTAGCGTGACAAGGAACTATTTTTATTCAATGTGTCAGTCGAAGTTGCACAGACAAAATTGCTTTAGAGCACAGATGGAATCGGTCAAATATCAGCCGTGTCTTGTGCTGAAATGGGAAAAAATGTCAGATTTCTCCTAAAGAGATTCCTCCTAAAAAGAATAAAGACCTGGAAGTCCATCTAATGCTTTTTAAGTCATAAGACATAAAGGACAAGCTTAATAAAAGTTTTGTTCCCTTGCCCAGAGTGTTAACTTCCTTCCTAACACCTCTTGAATACAGAATTCCCTCTACCACAACCCCCCCCCGTTGCAACAGATGGGTTTGCTTTGCTTTGGCTCGTCATATGAATCAGGCTTTTCATTCAAATAAGGTCACTTACTGAGACATGAAGGTCCTACAATTCTTGCTGACACTGGAGCCTACTTTACTGGAACATATCACATTCATTACAGCTCTGGAGTTTACAAGCATCCGAACAGGAAACTCGCAGTTTTCAGTTAATCGCTGCAAGATCTCTGATGCACTACATACCTGGAAGACGGCGCAAAGAACCATGGGTTAGTTAAAGATTCTGGGAATGCGCTAAGCTCAGAAATGCAGACTCTTCGCCGCTAATCTCGGTTTCCATGCAGCTGCTCCGTGCAGAGACCTCTTTTTTTTATGTGTGTTTGAGAATGTGATTACATAAGAGAAAGTTTGTTGCCGAACTGTACAGAGATGCCTACCATGAGCGGGCTTGTTTGTCTATCTCCACTTCATTCCTGATTGATCTCCCCCCTCCACTCTTTTCCTCACTGTGGCTTTGGCAGCATTGTGTATACAACCATAAAATGAAAACAAGCAGGGAACATTGCTCTTGCAGGCAGTGGAGAGATATTTTCACCACATGTGGAGCTGGCATGGCCTGAAAGAAGGAAAATGCTGAAAGGATAGGATGTGCTGTCCTGAAATGTCCTAAAATGCTGGGAACATCTGAGGTCTGGGGGGACTGGAGTGCCTGAGCTTCACACAGAGAAATATAAATACTACAAGGAGGAGGGTATGCTAGAATAGGTCAGAATAGATAGTCCTGCTAGGCAAAAACCTTTTGATATGTAAAGTTGTGGTCTTATTTTGTTTCCTGATAGAAAACACTCCACAACTGACTGACCAAACGGTCGGGTTAACCCAGTAGTTTAACTTGGTTAAACCTCACTTGGAAGGTTGTTTTTCACACAATAGTGCAACAGAAAGGCGAGTTAAGCACAAGTGTCGAGCCAAATTGATGGTTCAAGCAATCGGTGCAAAAGAAATGTAACCCGATGTTGGAACAGAAGGGTTAGTTTGAGTCAGTGGTGGACCAAGTAGTTTGACCAGGCAAAGTTAATGCAAAAAAATGGATAATTCATAACAGATAATTGGTTCACACCAGTTGGTTTGAGCCACAGTGAAAGCTTTGCTTCATTGGCTTCCCCAATGCAAAAATATCGCTTTAAAAATAGTCTAAAACTAGCATCATCTACTGTTAGCAATTTTTGCATCCTTAAATAACACTAGTTAGACCATCCCAGTTTAGAACCAGTGAGCAAATCCACTGAAAGATACACTGCAGAAGATTTAGGTTGCGTGAATATTTATTGTGACAACTATATAAGAAGGCGTAGCTTCATTAAAGAGCACGATGGAATAAATGGAGGTGCATGCACAAGAGACCGTCTCATATATGCCTGTTTTCTCCATATCACTGAGGAATGATGTGACTACCTTGCAGTAGCAAACATTCCAGCGCTGACAGAGCTGCTGTTTTCTTAACTGGTCAAGCCAAGACGGAAAGACCCAAGATTTTCCCTTCAGTCCCTTGAGAGTTCCACATTTATTGACCGAGTCTGTGGCTTCAGCATCTGAAAAGGCCTTAAATGGTCAAGTCTCTATTTCGAGCTTGTTGCTTGCGAGTGACATTTGAAGTTTTTTTAGAAAGGGAAAGTTCATATATTTCTTTTATTGTGCTTGCAGTGGGATTTGACCAACTTTGTTGTCTTGAAAGCTACTGGAAGATGCTGTATGAAGTGAATAGAGAGTCTTTCTTTGAACGTTCTAGCTAAACAAGAAGTGATCTGTGGCGCCTCAACTTTCCTACTTGGTCTGTTTTGTTTGCCTTGTTTTCTTCTACCGCAGAGTTAACCTCTAAACCCTGGGGACCACCATGGTAATTGGGGGTCAATCAGCTGCTAATGTGGCCCATGATCTCTTTCAATGGAAGACACTAATGGTGCTTCAAGGGAAGCAACAGAGAGCAAATCAATGCCAGTTCAATAAACACGTCCGACCGTGTACACCCTGTCAGTCAAATCTTCGCTACAGCGTGTTACGTAGGAGTGGATTGAGATAAACACTCTGCATTCAAGGTTTTTACTTGATCAGACAATCTATTAATAATAAACGAAACACTTCCTTGTGATTGTTCAACTTTTTCTAAACTTAGTCTCACTGGGGACATGTTATGCAACAGAGGGGTTGTTGAACCTAGTACTTTTTATACATGAATTATTGCAGATACAGAGTTTCTACTTGCTACTGTATGTTTTGCTTGCTATCCTATCTTATCTTTGCTGTCTCTCTACCACGTAGCCACTGTTCCCTCAGGTGAGCTCATGTACTGTTTGGATCTCTGCATTATCATTGTTCTTTATTTTTGGCCTTTTGTGTTGCTTGCAGCTGGTACATTGCCCAGTTGGGGTTCTTAAGAAAGCTTTCTCAGATCTGAGTTTAAGGATAAAAAGTTCTCACTTGGCTGAAAGCACTCTCCCACCAAAGCTTTTCATATTTGAACCTGGATGTGGCCAGATGGTGGAAAAAAGAACGAGTCTTGTGAGCCACTGACATTGGAAGTGGTAGAAGCCATGAGATCTGATCTAGCAATTTAGTGTTAAAGATAAAGAATGGACCCAGAACTGCACCCTGGGGAACCCCAGTCAGTAGTAGTGCTGGAATTGAAACTCTTCAGGCTACATACCCTGAAGATAAGAACCAGATCTCCTGATGCCGCAATAGACGCAGTATCTAGTGATTCACTCTATCAATGGCTGCTGACCGGTCAGAAAATGATAGGAACAGACGATACTTCTGGATACTCATCAATTCAGAATCCATTTATTGCCCGATATAGATCGTTTAACTCGGAATCCACCGTGACACTGTCTTAAAATCACCCTAATGCCAAGTGAAATTTGATCAAGATTCTGGATGCTTTGTGCATGAGTATACACAGTCTCATATCAAGTTGTGGTGTTAGAGAGACATTTAATGGTAGTAATAAAGCCACTTAAGCCTAGGATCAGGACCTCGGCACACGTTGGACCTCCTTCTTCTCAGCACAGAGACGTGCAATTACCCCAAAGATCATTTACAGAGTTACTCATTCATGTGTCGTCAACATTTCTGCTTATTCTGCCTCTGTGTAAGCAGATCTACTGAAATCCAGAGAGAAATGAAAGAATTTCCCACCTTGTTCCATTTCTATATAGGGAACTTCATGTAGTAATGGCTTTATTTTATTTTTTATTTTTTTTACAGCCATGTGTGTGTGTGTTCCCATAAAGGGAACAATATGTTATGCCATAAATCACACCCTTGAGCCCATCATGTTGTTTTGCAATATGTCATGTGACCTTTTTTTACTCAGTCACCATCAGGGGATTGGTAGACAAAGCCAGGCCTGTCAAACCTGACAGATGGGGTTGCTGGGGTACACACACACACACACACACACACACACACACACATATCCATATGCGCATTGCCCTTGGACACACACAAATTTGGCCCTGGGGAAAAACTCTTACTAATTGGTGGCAGACAAATTTATTCCATGTAATTGATATGTGTGTGATGGCTGCTGGTGATATTTGAAGTGAAGCTAAAATGTAATGCGTTCATAATCAAGGATTAATCAAGACAGTCCATCACCAATGACCACTCCCACTTTCCATCCCACGATCTCCATCTTATTCCTAATGTGTGACACTCGTTTATTACACACCAGCTACCTAGCATGGAGGGTGAAGGCTAACACATACTTCCACCAAAAACACGTGAAGCTAGCCAGCCACATCTTTCCAGTCTGCTGCTCATGCTGTGTTGCCGGGCAACTTAACACACTGGGGCATAGGTGCTATTCTGCCCTCTTCCTCATACTTGAGCTTATATAGATATACCCTTTTCTGGCTAGTATCCCTGCGATTGATGGGGGACAGAGATTTTGCCACCCTTCCACCAGGAGATCCCGGCCAATTTGTCTCCCTGTGGCATCAATATTTATCCTCATTAGATCCGTTCCACAGCAAGTACCATAAATAAAATCCAAAATCCCCCAAATCCACCCTAATCTTGTTTTTTTTTTTATCACTCTCGGCTCACTTGAACTCGGAACAGTACGTTCTCCTTGCCATAAATCTGTCTGTGATTCACCATCTCAGCTTCTTGTTGTGTGTGTGTGTGTGTGTTTCTGGGATATCTGGGTCACATTTTAGTCAAAAAATCCCGTCATTTAGCTCCATTTCTCATGCGCCGAGCTGCCAGTAGGATCTTTCTAAGACAGGTTTGGCTTCAGTGTGTCATCACTTTATCCTCCTTTAATTCCTGACGGCATGAACAATGGACCGCCGAGATGTTGCCTGTGTTCGTGTGTGTGTGAGAGAGAGAGAGAGAGGCAGAGCGAGTGTCTGAGGTTTTCGTATTTAAGCACTGAATAGAGGATTATGGAAGTCCTGCATGATATAAAGGGCTGATAAATGACTGTACGAGAATGTGTGTGTGTGTGCGCGGGGGGTGGATAGGGCATGGATATGTGAATACGAATGAGACGAGGGGGGAGGAGTCACAGATGGGGTTTAATTATTCGCCTGATATTAACGTTACTCTGTCTTGTATACGCCTGAGGAAGGAACTAATAACCCAAAGCAGGGGTTTATGTCATTTTTGTTTAAACGCTAAATTTAACACCCAGAACCGGAGTGAGATCCAAGAGCAAAGAGTGAACATTCATCACATCACGACTGTAAAATTGTTAGCGTGCGAAGACGGGTAATGAACGGAACAGCGTGAGGGGAGAGAAGAAGAAAGCAAACGGCAGGATGGGGAACAAAGGAAGAGGGAGATGGAGCGCTGATGAGCGATGTGTCAGCATGCCAAGATTATAAATCAGAAAAGGTGCCATGCAGCCCCTCTCTACCTCTTCACCTTTCCCCCTCTGGGACACACACACACACAACCCCCAATACACAGCCTTTTATGTGCTGAAGTGCTTCACTGTAATGGCATCTCCAATAACACTCAATTGACAGAAGCACAGATTCAGCAGGATTGTGGACGAGCTCTTAATATTCCAGATAATAAAAAGTGTGTGTATATGTGTGTGTGTGTTGTCCTCAGCTCACCTATACACTCCAACTGTGCGTAACCTTTGGCGTCTCATCGCTGTGTCTAAATAGATTTTTGTGCTCCGGATATCAGCCAAATCTTCCCTTTTCCGACCAGGTCTCTTAAAGGGCCAGCGCACACATTTTCACTAAGGGATGGTTATGTACTAACTTATAGTATAAGAACATATTGACTCCTAAAGATGAATTTTGTCCCTTTTGGCATTCCATATATTAACACACAGGTTCGTCGGGACTGAAGATGAGTTTGGTGTTTCAGACATTTTTTATCAAATCGAGTCCAAGGTATCAGATAACGTATTTCAGCATTTCACACCTGTGTGTGTGTGTGTGTGTGTGTGTGTGTGTGCGGGTGCACATTTGGGGAGCAGACCCTGTTAAGAAATAGCAAGAATGGTTGGCACTGAAGTGACATGTTGAAGCCAGGAAGAATTTCTTTCTTTCTTTCTTTCTTTCTTTCTTTCTTTCTTTCTTTCTTTCTTTCTTTCTTTCTTTCTTTCTTTCTTTCTTTCTTTCTTTCTTTCTTTCTTTCTTTCTTTCTTTCTTTCTTTCTTTCTTTCTTTCTTTCTTTCTGAGAGAGAAAGAGAGAGAGAGAGTTGTGACCTTATGGGGACATGTGTCTACATTTTTCCTTTTATTTGGTAGGAAAAAAAGAGGTTCCATATTGTTATGTCCAGGGCAGGTCCTCACAAGGATAGTATGGGGTGTGTGTGTGTGTCTCGGTCATTTCATTCTTGGTCTCTTCATCTGGGTGCTATAATAGAGATTGATTATGGTGGTCACTGTGCCGCTGGGATGTGTAAATCATTGTGTGTGTGTGGAGAATGTGGTAAGGGACATGAGGTGAAAGGTGGTGCTGTGTTAACACACAAAGGGAAAGAAGGGAAGAAAAGACACAGATAAGAAGCTTGAATCGGCAGCAAATTCACCGTCTTTCTCATTTTTCTCTCTTCATTCTCTCTCTCTCTCTCACACACACACACACACCAGAAGGTTTGCTCTGGCCAGCTTTCTAATAAGATTTCCTTCTGAATGCTCCTTTTTTCCCCCCTAAATTTGTACCTCAGGGATAGAACATATTGTTCAGTCTGTTCAACTTGATATTGCACACTTCTCCACTTCTTTTTCTTTCTTTCCTTATTTTTTTGTAATTATTTGCACGTCTCTCTCTCTCTCTCTCAGGTAGATTGACCTTCTCTCCATTAAGCTCTCTCTATAAAGCACTCTTCTCCTGACTGGCTAAGGTGACTAAACACTGATCATTGAGCCATGTTATTGTGATAAATGAAAAGTGGATGCTTTCAGCATGGCTCGGGGTTCGGAGCCACACACGGAGCTCTACGTGTGTGTGTGTGTGATCATGTTCTCCTCTAGACACCGTTTAGACTCGTTTTCTGTTTGAATTATGACCTGGTTAAATGATTGCTGATTGGTCAGAAGGTATTGATTATAGACTGAAAGACAGACATGCTTTAAAGTAGACAGTTATTTTAGCATTTAGGGAAGGAGACTCCGAGCTCTCCCCTGTACACCTAAGCTGTTCTGTAATGTTCAGGAGACAGTGAGAGACAGAGTTGCAGCAAGAGTCATTCTGAAAGGTTAGACTCCTGGAGTCCAAATCTGACTCCTGAATTTCACTTTTAAAGTCTGACTCCTGAATCTGACTCCTTAATCTGGCTCCCGAGTCTCACTCCTGAATTTCACTTCGGACTCGGACTACTGAACTGACTCCTGAATTTCACTTCTGAACCTGATTCCCAAATCTGACTCTTGAATCTGACTCCTGAATCTCACTCTTGAATCTGACTCCTGATTTTTACTCCTGAATCGGACTCCTGAATCTGGCTCTTGATTTTCCCACCTGAATCTGACTCCTGAATTTCACTTCTGACCTGACTCCTGATTTTGTCTCTTGAATTTCACTTCTGAATCTGACTCCCAGATCTGACTCCTCAGTCTCACTCCTGAACTGAATACTTAACTGACTCCTGAATCTCACTCCTGGATTTCACTTCAGGATCTGACTCCCAAATCTGACTCCTGAATCTGATTTTTGAAATTGACTCCTGAATCTGACTGCTGATTTTCACCCCTGAGTCTGACTCCTAAATCTCACCCCTGAATCTGACTCCTGATTCTCACTCCTGAATCTCCCCCCTGATTCTTACTGTGCTTATTATGTTTCAGGGTACGTTTTCTGCCACGGGTTACTCTTATTAACATTCCCTATGTGTTATTAATGTCCAGATTAAGTATGTGAAAGACTCTCACTGGTCACTTTAATGTAACCGATAACAGGAACTAACTTTTTGTGGATGTTCTGCAATATTATAAATCTATTATATAAACAGATCAATGTCTGACGAGTGTAGTTTGAGTGCATGGAGTTAAGATTATAAGCGAGTATGAAGATGCTAGGATGTTTTCTCTGTCTCCTGCTGTTATTTATTGAATTAGCAGCTTGCGGTATGCCTCAAGGCTCCATTTTGGGTCCAGAACTGTTCTCTCTAGATGTAACCATCTGGTTGTGTTCTTCAGTGGCATGAGGAAATCTGTCATGGAGAGTCATGGTCACTCCTGAATGAGCTTCGTGATGGTTAGCCTAGGCTAAAGAGCAAAGACAAACCTTTTTGGTACACATGTGCATGTCCCTGTAGCGGCTGTAGTCCAGCTGCGGTCAGATTTCAGCATTTCTTTCCGTCACAGAAGCAGAAAGGGCAACGCGAAGACAGATTTATTTACTTAGAAGACCGTAACTCGAGTGCTGCAGTGTGTGTTTAACTCGTCCCTTGTTTTGTTTGTGACTGTCTGTGTTTGATGAACATTGTTGAATTTGCTCTGGTGGTGGTGTGTGTGTGTGTGTGTGTGTGTGGAGTGAGCAACAGTCACCATTGTGTAACTTACATGGACACGTTGATTTTATGTTTTTCATTTAACCTCACTTCAAGTAAAAGAATATAAACACACACACACACACACACAGTCTGCAGTCATTCACTCATGTTTCACATTTCAGCCTCTAAACATGAGCCCTCACTTGTATGACCTGTACCTGAATCTGACTTCTGAATTTCACTCTTAAATTTGACTCCTGATTCTGACTCCTGAGTTTCACTTCTGAATCTGACTCGTGAATCTCACGACTGAATCTGACTCCTAAAGCTCACTCCTAAATCTGACTCCTAAAGCTCACTCCTAAATCTGACTCCTGAATCTGACTTCTGAATTTCACTCTTAAATCTGACTCCTGATTCTGACTCCTGAATCTGACTCCTGAGTTTCACTTCTGAATCTGACTCCTGAATCTCACTACCGAATCTGACTCCTGAAGCTCACTCCTAAATCTGACTCCTGAATCTCACTCCTGAATCTCATTCCAAACTTTGACTCCTGAAACTGACTCCTAAATCTGACTCCTGAATCTCACTCCTAAATTTGATTCCCAAATCTGACTCATGAATCTGACTCCTGAATCTGACTCCTGAATCTCCTTCCTAAATCTGACTCCTGATTCTTACTGTCCTTATTAACTTCCTGTTCTAGCTTTACGGGCTTGCTGCCTTGTCTTATTTTCCCATCAGACTCCAGGAAAAGAAGTCCAAATGGGTCAAGACCCAAATAGATGCAGTATATCTGACACACTCGGATCTCTCGGATCTCTTGGATCACGCTCCCTAATCTGGAGCAGCACACAGAACATGACTGACCTGCAGCTATGTGGGGTTTTTATTTGTATCAGTGCTGAACGTTCCAGGAACACGGAAAGGAGCGAGACACTGCACACTCGGGTTATAGGATATTTCTGGGTCATAGCATTTGGTTTACTTTGGCCTCTTTTGTGACTCTCTGCTGTGTGTCTGTAGGGGTGTGTGTGAGAGAGAGAGAGAGAGAGAGAGAGAGTGTGAAAGGGCAGAGGGAACAGACGGGTATGAAGCTCTGCGTGTGAATAATGGATGAGAACATGGCATACGTGATAAGCCCTTACATTTCAGCCTGCATCTCTTATTCGGTGTGTGTGTGTGAGAGACAGAGAGAGAGAGAGAGAGCATAATCTCACTGGGTACCTCTGGAAGGTATATGACCATAAGGTCATGTTTTTTCCTTACTTCTGCCAGCGTAAATCCAAAGAGACGCATTTCTAGGACATGAGCAGTGCAAGTTTTCTCGTCCTAATTCTTCACTTCCTGTAATTCGTCCAGTGTCCATCATGTACACACTCACTGGTTTCAGCATCTCACATTACTCACCTCTTCCTCCAGCTTTCATCCTGGTGTTAGTCCTCCTGTTCTTTCACTCTCTCAATCTTTTTTCCACTCATCGTCTCAGTGACTGCAGTTTGTTCCTTTTGGAAGCAGCCTCTTATGTAATACCTACTGAAGTGTGTGTGTGTTCAGTGCTTCCTGACTAAGTTTACTGCTGCACTGTAGCTGAGAGAAGGAAAGTAAATGATGCAGGAAAGTGCATGCGGGTGCACAGGTCATGCTGGATGTATATTATTGTGACACACACACACACACACATTTCAGCATACATCATTAATGTGAAAAGAACTGTGTGGTGTTATTTTCTCAGTCAAACTGGTGATGGTAGCATCACACTGTTACGCTATATCAGGATATCGGAATGTTGGAAGAAGGAAGGAAGTGATGGATGGATGGATGGATGGATGGGAGAAAAAAAAGGAGAGGAGAGGACAACTGACAGACATGAAAAGCAAGATAAATGAGTGGAGAATGGAATGGCAGGAATGGCAAAAATATATGGATGGATGGATCAAAGAAAGAAAAGAATAGAAAAAAACTGGAAGGAATGAATGAAAGGAAATAAAAGGGGAATGCGTGGATAAGGAGGCAAGGAAGGAAGGAAGGAAGGAAATAAAGAAAGAAAGAAGGAAAAAGTTAAAGATGAAATTAAAAGATGGATGGGAGAAATAAATAATTAAACATGAAAAAAGGATTGATAGATGGAAGAAAAATTAATAATTAAAAAATATATGAAAAAGGATGGATGGATGAAAGAAAGAATACAGCAAAGGAAGATAAGGGTGAGTAGATGGATGAAGGAATGATAGATGAAGGAATATATGAAACAAATGAAAGAAGTAAAAGAAATCAAAGGGATGGATGGAAGGTGGAAGAAAGGTATTTTCTTTTTAAGGGGTAAACCAAATATCCCTGGTTGTTATTATAATTCTTATGTATTCCTACTATCATGGGGACCAGAAGACACACACACACACACACACACATCGCAGGACCTTCAGACCCTCTCGATGGCTACCAGCTGCTTGTTTCCATTGTTTCTGCCACAATGTCAGGGCGCCACTCCCTCAGGAGACTCGGGGAAGAATGTTCTGTCTGGATGCTTGCAGATTTGACATTTGTGTGTGTGTGTGTGTGTGTGTGTGTGTGTGAGAAGCACTACTGTCTCCTATAGAAAGAAAGCCTCAGGTATGTTAGAATCCACCGTGTAAGGAATAACACACAATGTCACTGTTAGGATGTTAGCACTGTAGGTTTGATTGTCCTCAGTATTTCTGCGTGTCCTCAGTATTTCTGCGTGTCCTCAGTATCCCTGCTAGCAGCGACATGCGTTCAGGTTACACCCTTTTACTCCAGCTTTATTCCATGGAGCAGCAGGTGAAAGTCATTATGAGTTGTGTTTGAGATGGATGTACCTGCTGTGCACACCGCGCTGCGGTTTTAATGCTAATTTGTCATCGTGTTCATATCGCGGGACGTCGGGAAGGGAGGAGGAGCACGAAGAGACAAAGTGTGACGAACGAGTGGTTCTCAGTGCAGCAGGACGGAGTAACCGCATTAGCACCGCGCTTTCGCCCTCGGCTCTTACCGCCGTTCCTCAGCGCCATGCTAACAACGTTAGCGGCTTGTTTTTGTAGGCTGTCGTTACAGATTGTGTTTGTTGTGTTGGACTTGAGTGAGGAGACACACCTTTAAGTACACAGGTCGAGTGGACAGCAAGGGTTCGGTGTTATACACACACACACACACTGATTTGCTTTATTCTCTACACACAATCGCTGACCTCTTTTTTCCGGCACTTGCTCCTCTCTCTTCCTCACTCTTTGTAAATTATTAACTCTTCAGGATTTTCTCAGCTCTCCATCCTCTTCCTCCTGAGTAGGTCACAGTGCACATGCTTGCATCAGCACACACACACCTACAGTATGTAGGGTACGTGAAATAGGAACACTGTAACTTTTTGTTGTTAAAAAATACAACATTCGATTCTCATCAAACTTTTATTCTATAAAGATTTTAGAGTTAAACGTGAGTTTTCTGAATTTCAGATTGTTGTATATAGAGTTGGAGCTTCAGTGGAATTGTAATCACTGTGTGTGTGTGTGTGTGTTAAATGTAAGTAGTGATGATGAAATTTATCTTAAAATATGAATGAATGAATGAATGAATCAGCCAGCTAACTTGGAATTTCCAACTTCCTACTAAAAAAAACACTCTCACCTCAGACTTCCTACTCAGTAACTCTGCTCAACCCCGAGTTCAGGAAGTGACGTGAGATCAAACTGTTTCCAGACTTTACAGTGAGTGGAGGATTGTTAAACTGTCAGTGAAGGGAAAGTGCGTCCATCTTTTAATATTCTATCCTCCTGTACTCCAGGGACTGCCTCTTTTTATTCATACGACTAGTGAAAGCCTGACTCACAAACCTCAGACTTCCTGTGCACAATATATATACGTGTGTAATGTGATGTCTGTCTGTGTGTGTGTGTGTGTGTCTGTGTGTGTGTGTGTGTGTCTGTGTGTGTGTGTGTGTGTGTGTGTGTGTGTGTGTGTGTCTGTGTGTGTGTGTGTGTGTGTGTGTGTGAGGGACAGTGGAATGCAAGTAAAGGGATTTGCCCAAGGAGACATATGGCATGCTATTTTGCGCTTCCTGTAGCTGTAGCTGTCCAAATGGTAAAATATGCAGAGCTTTTTATGGTATGGAGAGAGAGAGAGACAGACACAGAGAAAGAGAGGCCAAGAAAGAGAGACAGACAGACACAGACGCACAGACAGAGAAAGAGATAGACAGACAGGCATGAAGTGAGAGAGAGAGACAGACAGGCGACAGACACAGAGAGACATACACAGAGAGACAGACAGACAGAAACCGAGAAAGAGAGACAGATAGATAGATAGACAGACAGACAGACACCGAGAAAGATAGACAGACTGACACAGAGAGACAGACACCGAGAAAGAGAGACAGACTGACAGAGACACAGACAGATAGAGAGATAGACAAAGAGATATGAAGAGAGACACAGGCACAGAGAGACAAACTGTCAGAGATGGACAGACAGACACAGAGAAAGAGAGACACAGACAGAGAGAGACAGACAGACATGAAGTAATCGAGAGAGACAGACAGACACAGAGTGAGAGAGAGAGAGACAGACAAGACAGAGTATGAAAGGTGGATTTATGGGTAATTGAAAAGGTGTGGTATAAGGTTATATGAATGAAAAGCTCTGTGTGTGTGTGTGTGTGCTCGCGCGCGCGTGTGTGTGTGCTCGCGCGCGTGTGTGTGTGTGCTCGCGCGCGCGTGTGTGTGTGCTCGCGCGTGTGTGTGTGGTAAACCTTCCTTCTTCTATAAATCAGCGCTCCAGCACAATAACACACAGCAGGAACTCTCTTCTATCATCATTACTGACATGTCCACTGGTTTTGGGAAACACACGGATGCCTTGAGGGGACACAGGATACAGGACTACTCACTGACCGAGAATCTGAGAGGTGAACTGACCAGCAGCAGTGACTGGGAACACACCGGCCTCGCACCAGCGCCGTGACTCCACCAGACGGCTTTTCCTAGAAAGCCTCTCCAAGACAAAAGAGATGAGCGAGCCTCATGAATTAATCATCGCTCCCCCGCCGTGCTGCCTGCCTGCCTCTGTGTGTGTGTGTGTGTGTGTGTGTGTGTGTGTGTGTGATTTTGCTCATCAGATCGAACTTCAATTATCCTCTTATGATGTACGCTCTCTTTTTTTTTGTCCTGTCCTTAGTGTGGCTTCTTAATGTATTGATTTTTTTTTTTTGCTACTCCTGTAAATAAATCTGGTTTCCATGGCAACCAAGATGCTAATCAGTCAAGGTTGTGCCATGCCATGCTAGGTGGCTTGTCAGGTGGCGAGTGTGTGTGTGTGTGTGTGTGCGCGCACTCATAAACGACTCGGCTCGTATGTTAATGATCTCCGCTTTTGGTTCTTGAAGCCTAACAAAGCAACACACACACACACACACACACAGGAAAGTTCAAAGCCTCTTGCCTCCCTTCTTGCCCTTACTCCACCCCTCTCTCCAGTTTCCCTCTTATCATCACTATTATTCTCTCCATCATTCAGTCAATAAATGATGATTATCCATGTCTGAAACCTTCCCAATCTCATCCTCCTCCTCTTCATCTCTTTCTCCTTCATTTCTTCTCTCTCTCCATTTTATATCCATGTCCATCTCCTCTCTCTCTCTCTTCTCTTATTCTCTCTCTATCCCTCTCTTATTGTGCTGTCTCTGTCTCTCTCTCTCTCTCTGCTTCATCACAGTACCTCAGACAGACACAGTAACATTCTGTAATAAAGACCAGACCAGACCAGATCAGACTGTGTAACAGACAGCCACTCTGTACGTCCGTGTTGCGCAGAAAAGCATCTCGAGGGCAGATGAGCCACAGCAGCCGAAAAGCACATCCTGTCAGCCAAGAGCAAGAATCTGACACCGTCATGATGGAGAAAGTGGTCATGTCTGATGCCACGTGATTGGATTCTCTCTTGTTCTCGTGTTGTTTTGTTTCCACCACAAGTCACATGGTTTAAAGTTAAAGTCTGAAGTTGACATCAAGGGATGTTTCAGAAGGAAGGAACGTGGCTCTGATCAGCGCGTGTGTGTGTGTGTGTGTGTGTGTGTGTGTGTGTGTGTGTGTGTGTGTGTGTGAGGCATTATGAACGTTTTTATTAGACATATAAATAACAGCTGTGGATGGTGGACGCGGTGTCCGGTCCTCGCTGTGGTGACAGCTGTACAGATCCACTGCACTCGACTCCTCCACCTGCTACTGGGTATAAAAACAGCAGCCTTGACTCTGAATGTTTTGGAAACACGTACCAGCGGTCAGGCTATTCACGTCCAGACCATGAGCTGGACTTCACCTTAACCCTGGATCACTGTTATTTTTTCTCTCTCTCTCTCTCTGTGGCATCCTTCTCCATTTTTTTTTACACCCTCCCCTTTTTCCCAGACATTCCTTCCTCAACACGATGACGCAGACCCAGAACGAGGCCACCACTTTCTTTCTCTTTTTTTTTCCTTCGTCCCTGCTTTTAAAAATAGTGTTCTTACATGCCCTCCTTCTCCTCAGCCGTCTGGAGAGATCCCATGTGGAGTGGAGTGAAGAGCTGAGGTTCGATTCGGATTTATTATTTTTTTTCCATGTCGCATGTGGTGAGGATGATGGAGGAATCCATTTGTCTTTCCTCACGAGTCGTGTGTGTGAAATGAACGTGATGCGAGATCGAACGCGATTAAAATGAAAGGAAGTGGATGGAGTAACAGGTCACTTTTGAGAGATTTTTTTTAGACACTACCTTCATCAGAAATTTCTTTCTTGAACCCCTGCACAAAATCTGCTCCAAGACCCATTAGCCAACATCTTACTAACACACTTTTGGTCAGATTTTCCATTAAAAGCTTTCAATCCAAATGGACGCTCCTCTATTGTGTGTTTTCCGGTTTCCTGGAAACATGTAAGCTACCCGGAGTCGGTTGTGTGTTATAACACGGTTATAACATGGTTAATACAGTTTAATACTTCCAAGCATGGTTTACTACCGCTTTATAACAAATTGACGGACAGCTGGAAGGAATGATCAGTAATATGAGGTGACGGTGATGAGAGATAGAGCTAGATGAATAAAAAACAGCCTGCACAGCTGTCTGGAGAAACGAAAAGAAGAAGAAAAACGAGTCAAAGTTTGTAAAAAAAAAAAAAAAAAAAATGTGTTTATTCGCTTTACCTCCATCTTTCTGTCAAACGAAAAAAAAAAAGGCAGCTCTCGCAATCCTCCCTCCTCCGTTCATCCCTCCTTCCCTTAAGCCCTCCCCCCCTCCCTCTCTCCTCCTCCTTTCTGTGTGTGTGTGTGTTGCTGGGAATGGGATCGTCAGTGCAGCTGAGAGGAGCAGGAGAGAGAGAGTGAGAGAGAGATGCAGGCAGCTCCAGCAGGACCTTTCATCCGGAATGAATCTTGAGCACTTTTCTCATTTTCATCACCCCATCCGAGGCTGGAAGTTTACACTCCGAGGTTCATTTTTCTGCTGAAAGCTCTCTTTTTTCTTTTGGAAGGAACTGGGAATTTTCTGAAGTGTTGGATACTCTACAGGGGGGCGAGTCACCCCTCCGTCTTTACGGCGTATTGTGTAGCGTGTAAGTCAGGATGACGGAGATCGTGGTCACGGACTGTAACCTGAACTCGGTGTGCGAGTGCTTGGAGGAACGGTGTTGCGTGGACGAACCTCCCGCTACCAAGAGCCACTCCAACACGGGCGCTAAGCTGTGGGGACGAGTCCGGAGTAAACTCCTCCGTCAGAAGGTTCATGTCCCTTTTAACGACCGTGTGCTTTCTCCTCTGCTGTCTGTCCTTGTTGTTCTTGTGCGGCTTTTCTGTCTTTGAGTTTAAAGGGCACATCACTATTACTCTGTGTGTGTGTGTGTGTGTGTGTGTGGAAACAGAGGAGCTGTTTGTGGCTTGTCTTACTTTTTTCCGGCTCTCATCGCTCCAGGCGCTGAGTGATCCCATAGTTCGTCTTTTCCTCTTTTCCAGTCTCTAGTTTCATCACTCGCTCCTTTTTTTTCCATTCCCTTTAATCTTTCTCTTTCCGCTTCGCCCCTGTTCTACCACTCATTGCCTTTGTGGCTTTGTTCTCCTGACCCTCGGGTGTGTGTGTGTGTGTGATTGATCGTGAGTGGTTATGAAAAGCACTTGCAGGTTAATTATCACCTCGTTGTCTTCAGAGTCTGCTAATGAAGCAAGTTAACTGACATTTATACACACATCACGAACAGATGAGGATTTTTTTTTACATACAGGCACAGTTGTCGGCGCACACACACACACACACACACACACACACCTGTTTCCAGTCAGGGCCAGTGTCAGGACAGTGGTGCTGAATAGCAGTCGGTTTGTGTTTCCATTCGCACCACAGCTGCTGTGGGCTGCGTCCCAATCTATTTTAGAGCTCCTTTTTCCCGCCGAGTCTCTACAACACAAATTTTTTCTATATTAATGGAATCACCTAGCTCAGGAAAAGCTGCATTTTTTCCTTCTTTGGTTTTGTGCACTGCAGCATGACTCATTTCCCAGGTGTGTGTGTGTGTGTGTGTGTGTTAGCAAATCTAGGCCTCTCCACTTGGGATACAGGAAACATACTGTCATGGCTTTGAACAAGAAATTTATGTACATTATTTAGGACTGTGTGTGTGTGGGTACAGCTTAACAGCAGAGGCGCTGAGTCAGGAGTGTATCTGTTCTACTCCACTGACCTACAGCTCAGTGTGGATTATGGAAAAGCTCTCTGAAGCTCTGCACCACCTGTCCGATCTCAGATCTGTCGCATTAACCAATCACCTGGCCGACTGCATGACATCACAACTCCATCGGCTCTGACTGAAACCCGAGACCAGTCCTCTAGCGTTAAAGGGATACTCCGGTGTTTCTGCACCTAATCTCAGTCTAATGTATCTGTAGTGAATGAGGGAGTACTACAGTCAGGAATTGGGAGACTTTGGAGTTTTCTGCACGGAGGAAAGAACTTGTGGACTTGTGGAAATTCAGTTATAATGATTGGTTAGATCGATCAGACTAGGATCGGTTAGACCTGTTGGACAAATGAGACTTGGACTTGGTTAGATTAATCAGACTTGGACTGTATAGACCAATTAGACAGGAGACCTGTGATATTGAGTCCAGTGCCTGAATGAGGGCAGAGCGGCTCCTGACTGCAGCCTCCAGTATTCAGGCCACAGATACAATACACCTAATCAGACTTGTCTTCTCCGAGAGAGATAGAGAGAGAGAGAGAGACGCATTTTATTGAAGAATTCATGCAAATGTGTTTTTTATAACTGTTTATTGACTCAAGAATTCCATCTAGATTATAAGCAGGTCATCAATATAGAGGATTTCACGTTTTTGCTCAGTATGGGAAATTCCTCTGCAGGGAAATTCTTTTATTCAGGATCATCAGATGTAATAGATAAAGATTTTGCGTGTTGCTTCAACATAACTCCACCACACAGATTATTGATCTGATCTGAAGTCAGCAGCTTTCTAATTCCGGCATGCAGAAGGGAATCAGTGCACACTGGGGGGATTAGTGCTTACACAGGCATTAACGCTTCACACTCATCACCAGCTCTCTCTCTGTTTCACGTGACCACCATCACTGACTCGTACTGACAGACACACACACACACACACACACAGCCTCGCCTTCTCAACTGTTGCTTTCCTTCAGAAACACACACACACACACACACTCCTCTCACTCACAATAATCCATGTAAATAAACCTGTATTTGCCGTCCCGCTGCGTGACCTTCTCCATTTCACTCACACAAACACACACCTTTTTACTCGCCCCTCATTCTCTAGTCTTTCGCTCTGAATGGCTCTTTGAGGCGCAGCGGTCCGGGCGTGTAGGTGTGTGCACGCTGTTAGAGTTATGAATGACCTCTTGAAGCGCTTCTTTTCTTGACCGGGTCACCGCGTCTGACCATCAAAACCGGCTTTTCATATCACGTGTATGAATGTGTGTATATATAGAAATAGAGAGAGAAGAAGAACGAGGGATGCTCTTCGAGAGGTGAAGTGGTAGGTCATACACGATGGAGGACGCAAAGCAGGATTTCTTAATCCTTAATGAAATCCCATCGTCCACCTCCACACATTTTTAAAATGCCACTTCATCCCTAATGGCCGCTTTAACAGCTGGTATAAATCTTTTCTGGGCTGGCTAAGAGCAAAGCACCCCCTCAGGCCCCCCCCACATACACACACACATCTAAAACGGCATATTTGATTGGTCTAATTAGGTTGTCTGGGGGTTTGGATCCAATAATCCCATCTCGCCTTGGTTTTTAAAAGTAACCCCGTGTTCATTTTGCTCATTTCCTGGTCAGAGGTCACAGCTGCTCCTCTGCTTCCCATCTTCATTACCTGATGGGTTCATTATGCAAGCGTTAAAATTTAGTGCACGCTCCATTAGAGATATGAGCTTTTCGCTTCTTTGACGCAGCGAATAAGTCTGTCGGTCGTGTTAGAGCTCACATTTATCACCCGGACGTTTACAGCTCCTCCTCCGGTGTTTCGGATGAAGGATGATGGGAACGCTAACGAGTAAAGGCGTGAGTCAATTTCCTGTCGGGAGATTTTTGGGATTTTTATTGGA
>NC_080737.1:8389523-8452023 GCF_019097595.1 Hemibagrus wyckioides
TGTTTCATTCGTCCCAGATGTCACTCGGGAACGACATCCTTTTTGTTTTTTCCCCCCAATTCTCGATTCGAGGAATTGCTTTCTCTCACAGGGTGTTGCTTCAAAGGGCAGCATTTTTCCATACACCGCTCTCTCATCTCACTGTAAACCAGCACGGCCATGCAGTCTGGCTTCATCCAAATCGATTGTGAGGGCTGTATAAATAAATCCCCGAGCCGTGCAGTTTGTGGTTTCGTATCCCCCGAGAAATCGCTTTTTTCCCACAGGGGAAGTGCAGAAGCATTCTTCACTGAGTTTTTTAATAAGGGGGTTGGATGATGCGCTCCCGTACTTGTACTCGAGTGTATAAAGGAGCTTGTGAGGGGGCCGGTCGAAGGATTATATTTAATTTAATTGCAGGAGGTTTGATCGAGTCAGAAACAAAGCGTTGGTTAGATGGTTAGCTTGTGCTGGTATTTCAGAAGCTTGTATTTTGGACCACCAAAAGTCCTGACATTGTGTTCTTCCCAGCTCTTGTAAAGAACTAATTATCACCAGGCATGTTTACCGCAACACTAATCAACATTGATCTGACTCCATACCAGCCTGTTTCCCTCGTAACCAAAATGCCACGCAGGCGATCGCTCCATGATAATCCTGCTCTGGATTTCATTTAAACAATCTCCAGTACTGAAGAATGGCCTGAGGAGAAACTGTGAGGTTATGCGAGTTCATGACTAATCTGGCTGATCTGATTTGAGTTCGGCTCCAAAACGTAGCTTCGCTCGCTTTCTATCTGAACTGAGGGGCATGAAGCCTTTATTATCGCCACACATACATTACAGCACAGAGGAATGCTTTTCTTCACATATTCCAGCTGAGGAGGTTGGGGTCAGGGTGCAGGGGCAGCTATGATACAGCCCCCCTGGAGCAGAGAGAGTTAAGGGCCTTGATCAATTGCCAAAAAGTAGAGCTGGGGCTTGAACCTCGATCCTCTTGATCAACAACCCAGAGCCTTAACCACTGCCCCATATGTAGACAGATGTGTATATAAACAGCCTGGCTCACTAACTTTCTGTGACACACTTCCTCGTACTTTTCTGCAGGCGTGTTTAATTATTCGTGTCAGATCAAACGGTTTTACCGACACACTTCCTCTCCCGATCAAAGTACCCGAATCTGGAAGGCAAAAAAAAGGCAGCACTCGAGTCATAAATTAAACCATTTAAAGGTTTTTGCCTTTCCTCTCGTAGCATTCCCGCTCTGATGTTCATTCCCAATCCAGGAAGGACGTGAATAAATCTCATCTTTGCAGAGAGAGAGAGAGAGAGAGAGAGAGAGAGAGCAGAGCGGTTTAAAGAAAAAGATTTATTGAGATGTCAGTTGAAGGATAGAACATGGAAGGTTTAGTTAATTCTACAGAAAGATCTCTGGACACGTCAAGGTTAAGCCAGTACATTAACATTTTTATGTAGGGTCACCAGAGCCAGGACTTTTTTTTTTTTTTTTTTTTAGATGAGATATTTCAGAGCTTTTGCTTGAAGCATACTAAAATATGACTCCGGTGCATCGAAATGTAATTTGAAGATTTCAGTATTTTTAACCAGATGGTGTAATTCCAATTCACCAGGCCCTTTAGGGAAAGACCGGTAGATACGCTTCACTTTATCAGTGAGTTTTGAGTTACAGTATGTTTATTAAAGCAGTAAACGGCTCGAGGGCAGGCGTTTTTCACCGGTGAGGCTGTTCTCAGGCAAAGCACAAAGGAAACACAATATGATATCGAGTGTTCAAGAAAATAATTATATTTACCGTTAATAATATTTGCATTTGAAGAGTTTTTCTGCCACAGTAAGCAAAGCTTTGTAACAGTAAGATTCGGTTGCTTAGAAACACCATGGGCAAAATTTGGGGGTGTTTTATGGACAGAACAATGACTTAAGTGTTTTTATAAAATAAAAAAAAATAAAAAATTATTTGTAATATATAGAGTAAAATTGTTTAAGTGCCATTAATAAAGTAATATAGAATTAAAAGATTATTTAACAGGCTGCGAGATTTATTTATTTATTTATCTATCTATTTATTTATTTGTTTGTTTGTTTGTTTGTTTGTTTGTTTGTTTAATTATTTAATTTTTTATTTATTTAAAAAAGCTCAGTCACTCCTGTTTTTAAGCCAAAATGGTCTCTTCTGTTAATATTCATTTTTTAAGTGTTCACTATTAGGCTTCAGGAAGACTTTGAATTCATGCTTTGGCACATGGTCAGATCTTGATTTAACGGATGGATGGACGATTGACTTGCATGACTGGACAGATGCAATGGATGAGTGGACTGCATAGCTTGTAGATTGTCTATCTTGTAGAGATGGATGGGTGGATGGTTACACAGATGGATCAGTCTGATTGAATGGAAGGATGGATGTAATAGGAAGGATTAGACAGACTGGATGGGTTGGACAGATGGAGGACTGCAAAATGGATTGGACTGATTAGATGGATGGATCGGACAGAATGATGGAAGGATTAGATGGATGGATGTAATGGACAGATTAGACAGATTGGATGGATGGGTGGATGATTGCACAAATAAATTGGACTGATTGGATGGAAGGATTAAACAGATTGGATGGATGGATGGATGGATTAGACAGATTAATAACTTTTCAAATAGATGAATGGATAGCTACACACTAATTTGACTTACATTCTCGCAGTACACTGAAAGCAAAGTCAGTGAGCACAGGAAGATCTAAACATAAGCCACACTATACTGAAAAGATATAGACATTAGTGTTGTGATGATGATGATGATGATGACGTCTTCAGGTTTGACTGACAGGTTATTTCAAGACACAGGTTGCCTTCTCTTTCCTCTCATCCATCATGCGTGACACGTGATCTCCCAGCACAGCATGGGAACCGAGTGTAGAGGAAGGTGTGAATTCCAGAGCGTGTGGATGTGATGGCTGGACGTTAATGGATCTAACACAGCTTCAGTCCATTATAGGACTTCCTCGAACCCATGACCCTACATTCACGTCCGAACCTTGAGCCTGATTACACGCGTGTGATGTACAGATTACTACTACAGTCATGGTGTACTTTCTTTAAAAAACCAGAGTGCTATGTCACGAGCATGAGCACATCTGGAGCTCGTAAACTCGGACCAGCTCTGGCCCCAGATGTGCTTCAGTTATCGTGCAGTTCTGCAGTACAGCAGTCAAGTTAACTTCATTAGGAGTTTACTGCTGTAATGGAGAGGAAAAAAAAAACCTTATCAGCTTGTTGGCTTCCCAGAGATCCTGCCCTCCCCTTCAGTTTCATTTTTAGATGCACTCTGGGAATTTTCATGCAGGAGGTAAATGAAAGAGAGAGAGAGAAAGATGCAGAAATAACTCAGCTTGGAAATTACGCCTTGTAAAGACGAACTCTTACACAGTGTACATGTGCGCATGAATTCGTCTCTCTTAGTGTGTTTATGGCAAGATATCATTAGGAAGACACATCAGGGTGTGCAGTTATAGGAGAATAATCACTTTTTTTTTGCTTATCACAATAAGCAGAGTAACTTTAATGAATGATTTCTCAGCACATCTAGCAGCACATCAGGAAGAGTTTTCTATTTATAGCTACATTTACCGCAGTTCTGTTCTTAAACGAAAGCTGTGACTCAGTTACAGACTGTAGATGTGGGAAGAGAAAATGAAATCACTGTTAATGTTTGTTTGTGTGTGCACAAATTTCCAGATGATGTATTGCTTTTAATTATGAAAATTTTATTTATGTTTTTATTTTTATTTTATTTGATTTATTTTGTTTTTTATTTAAATTTTATTTATATGTATATATTTTAGTTTTATTAATATGTACATATTTTATGTGCATGTTGATTACTACAACTCTCACACATTTTAATTATTATTATTTTTTCTTATATACAGTTAGACCCCCAAACCGTACAATCCAAGAACTGGCACGTGGATGTGATCGAGATGAACGGGGTAAGAAGCCGTCGTGAAAATATTCGCCTTTTACAATTTTTCATCCATCAGACAGGATTGTGATTTCTTTCCTCTCTCCTGCTTTTCAGATCAAAGTGGAGTTCTCCATGAAGTTCACGAGTCGGGACTTGAGTCTGAAGCGAACTCCTTCGAAAAAGCAGAGCGGAGTATTCGGAGTCAAAATCAGCGTTGTGACAAAGTATGCGGTTTTGCATGCCTTTTTTCCTCCATAAGAAAAATCCAGTCTTCATTCTCAGTCTAGGGAACTTTCAGCTATTGCAGATTTTTGTGTTTTCCCCCGCTTGAACGAGCGTGATAACATGATATTAGTCATCAGGCATCAAAGAAAACAGAGCTAGTGGAGCTGGAAGACGAGCTGGAAAAGATAACAGAATGAGCAGCGGGCTGCACGAATCTGACACATATGACAAACGCAATTATCCGGAAGCCTACTGGGATAATAGAAAAGTTGCAGGACGGAGGGGGAAAAGACAGAACCACGCAGCACATCGCATTCTCAGGAAGTTATTTCCACATGATTACAAGGTTGCACACAGTGTGAAGCAACCACACGGCGCGCTTAGCCAGTTCCAATTTAAATCCTGACTTAATACACCTTCTGCTTCAAAGTGAGGGACGTCCAGGGAGGAGGAAGCTGCAGCGGGAAAGTCCGAGTCAACTAGTCAGATATTAGACAAAAACGGAAAATGATGGGCATCTTATTTAGTTATATATTTTACTATGTTGTACAAAAGACAGTGGTGAGATCGGCCATGCTGTATGGTTTTGAGGCAGTGTCACTGAGGAAGAGACAGGAGTCAGAGCTGGAGGTAGCAGAGCTGAAGATGTTGAGGTTCTCTTTGGGAGTGACACGGTTGGACAGTATTAGGAACGAGTACATCAGGCTCATGTTGGATGTTTGGGGGCAGCCAGATTAAGATGGTTTGGACATGTCCAGAGGAGGGAGAGTGAGTATATTGGTAGGAGAATGTTGGACATGGAGCTGCCAGGCAGGAGGCAAAGAGGAAGGCCAAAGAGGATGTATATGGATGTAATAAATGAGGATATGAAGCTAGTGGGTGTAAGTGTTGAGGATGTAGAAGATAGGGATAGGTGGAGAGAGATGATTCACTGTGGAGACCCCTGAAGGGAAAAGCTGGAAGAAGAAGAAGAAGAAGACTGTGTACTATTATAAAAGCAGTGTGTTGTATTGTCTATTAAAAGAACTTCCTCTAAAACTTAACTTAATAATCATTAAGGCCAGACACATCCTGATAACAGCTTAATGATCATTTCCACTCCCTTAATATAGAAACAGTGATTCTCGATTCTGATTGGTCAGAAGTGCGCTCGCTCTCATAAGTTACCGTTTCTATAGTAACAGCTCATTTGTAGGGACTTGGACAGTGAACTGCATAATGCTGTATAAAGGTATAGTTTTCCATCCATCTAAACATTTATGGAAGGAGTCCCCAGTGTCACTGCTTTGTATTCACCCCTGGAGGAGTTTCTCAGAACAAGATAAACGATTTCATTTGTCTTCATTAACTTCATTTAGAAAGTGTGTTTATAGCTGCTATAACGTCAAGGACAACAGGAGTAATCTTGTTTCCCAGCTCCACACCTTTAAATGTAACTATAAATGGATAAAAAGGATGCGTCTTTCTTTCCTCACAGCATGTCTTCGTTTGTTTTATGTCTTATGGTTTAAAATAATTACTGAAGAAAACTGTATCTTGGTAACAAGCTTGATAAGTGACGAAGTTAATGTATTTCTCTCTTTCTGTGTGTGTATGTTTGATCAGACGCGAGCGCTCCAAGGTGCCTTACATCGTGCGTCAGTGTATCGAAGAGGTGGAGAAGAGAGGGATCGACGAGGTCGGAATCTACCGCATCTCCGGCGTAGCCACCGACATCCAGGCGCTCAAAGCGGCGTTCGATACCAGTGCGTCTCCTTTATCACTCTCTCCTAAAATATGTCCGAATTGTTTTTTTGGGTTCAGGGTCAGCTGCATGCGGGGAATTATCTCGATCATACGAGCCTGACAGATTTTCATGAATTGTGCTGATTGAAGAGAACTGGTAATCTCGAGTGGATTAAGGTTAGTCGTGTTTGTACGACTCGCACAGCCCTGGCTTCTGTCCCGTGTTATTTTTCCATCACTCGGCACCTCCCCTGTCTGTCTTCTCCGAGGCTTCTGTAAACATGGCTAAAAGTAGCTGAGTTGTGGGAAAGGCCAGAGAGAGGACTGACCTGCTCCAGCTGCCCTAATAAACACACAGTGTGACATGGAGAGCTCTTTTAGATGGATGGAGTATGTTTACTATACACTGAACAGAAACCTTTATTTCTCTCTCTCTCGTTTTTTTTCCCCCAGACACCAAAGACATCCTGGTGATGTTGAGCGACATGGACATCAACGCCATCGCCGGTACGCTCAAGCTCTACTTCAGAGAACTGCCCGAGCCGCTGCTCACTGACCGACTCTACCCGGCCTTCATGGAGGGCATCGGTATGACCTTTGACCTTTTACATTGTAAAACGACATCTGGTCTCAATATAATTCTTGAGGAACTGGGCACTTTGTAGAGGTCAGAGGTTAGGGTAGAAGGTTAGGTAGGATTGGGGGGTGGGGTGTGTGTGACAGTTGTTGCTCTGTGTGTGTGTGTGTGTGTGTGTTGTGGAGTGTAATGTATTGTGTCCCTTATGTTTTTGCAGCTCTGTCCGATCCCGCAGCCAAGGAGAACTGCATGATGCACCTGCTGCGCTCTCTGCCTGACCCCAACCTCATCACCTTTCTCACCTTACTGGAGCACCTCAAGAGGTACCACACACACACACACACACAAAAATATCAGGGTCCTGGTTTTATACTCATTATCTCAACTCCACTTTGTGTCAAGCCACATCACACTATCCTGTAGTTCCTATAACAGCACATGCCGTGTTTTATTCCTTACATCCTTTATTTATTTATTTATTTATTTATTTATTTATTTTTAAATCTGACCTTTGTGTTAATTGTTGTGTCTTTTGCCGGCTTCTTGGAGATTTTATCTCACTGTGTTTTATCCTGGTTAAACAAAGCTTACATTACTGACGCAAACACAATTCAGTACTCATCTGTTACTTTACTCCTAGAGTTCTTCCTTTGACTCTTACATTCATAACCTGTTAGAATACATTCATATAACATTACACACCATGTTAGAATGATACAGGAACCGGATAAGACTAGAACCGGATTAGACATGAGGCAGTGGTAGCTCAGGTGGTTAAAGCTCTGGGTTGTTGACTGGAAGATCAGGGTTCAAGCCCCAACACCGCTGGGCTTGGCCCCTAACCCAGGGGTGCTCTAGGGGTGCTGCATCATGGCTGACCCTGCTCTCTGACCCCAACCCTCAAGGTTGGGATGTGCAAATAAAGAATTTCACTGTGCAGTAATGGATATGTGACAAATAAAGACAATATAACTTAGACTTAAGAGGTTTACATGTATAACATGCATTTATAAACTGTTTATAAGCAGTGTTTATAACACATCCTGTCACTAATACCAGATTGATTATTTTCATTATTATTATTATTATTATTGTTATGGTCATGAGCTCATGAACTGTAATGTATCATAAAAACACTACTTAATGTTTACTGCATCAGAGTCAGCTAATAATAGCGATGTCAGATAAAGATGCTAATTATGATGTTAACAGAAAGCAGTGTCTATAGTTTGAGTGCATGTGTAAAGACTTTAGCAGAGGGATTAGGTTTGGACTGAGGAAACGTTATTTGCTGGACTGCAATGCATCGTTTTGTGTTAATAATATATTATTTATTTACTTTAACAGGGTGGCTGAGAAGGAACCGGTGAATAAAATGTCGCTGCACAACCTGGCCACCGTGTTCGGCCCGACGCTGCTGAGACCGTCCGAGTCGGAAAGCAACAAACCCCACATCACACTGGCCTCCGATATCTGGTCCCATGATGTCATGGCACAGGTATAAAACACACACACACACAGAGCAGAAATGGATTTGACCCTTTATACCATTGGAGTCCGAAAGGGCCAGCGTAGATGCAGGTTTTCATTCCAATCAATCAGGAGCCACACCAGACTCCACCTCGATTCCAGCCTTCAGGAGACTCAACTGATTGGTTGAAATGAAAACCTGCACCTACACCAGCTTTATCCTGATTACAGCCAGTCTGTATCACTTTTCGTTTATAACACAGTGCCGCTGAGCCACATGCCGAGAAACGAAACCCTCAGCTCTTTCAGTTCAGTTTTTACCTCTTTCAGTGGAAACACTCAGCAGGGGGATTTCTGTTCGAGTCAGAAGTGAAGCTTTATTCCGATTCTGTGTTGCATCAGATGTGTTGCACTGAAACACAATCACTGTCCAGTCACAGCTGGAATCCACACATGGGTGCGAGGCTGTAAAGACTGAAGCGTCTGTGTTAATGTTAAAGTACGCCGTTTATATTATCCGTACATATTAACTTTCCTTATGGCTGCGATACACTACATTACTAAAAGTTTCGGAACGTCTGTCTTTACATGCACATGAATGTAATATGGAGTTGTCCCGCCCCTTTACAGCTATAACAGCTACAACTCTTCTGGGAAGGCTTTCCACAAGGTTTAGGAGTGTGTTTATGGGAATTTTTGACCATTCCACTAGAAGTGCATTTGTGAGGTCAGGTACTGATGTTGGACGAGAAGGCCTGGCTCACAGTCTCCACTTTAATTCATCACAAAGGTGTTCTGTGGGGTTGAGGTCAGGACTCTGTCCAGTTCCTCCACACCAGACTTTTGGCAATATAGTGTCCATACAGAACAGATCTCAAAACAGACTCCATACTTAAACACAGTAGAAAATGTCAGTTGCACTAAATGAAGGGTTTCCCAGGACGCCACACATACATGCAACAGCCGTATGTCTGCATGTGGTTATTTTTACCCTGTGTGGTCTTCTGTGGCCGTGTGTGTGTGTGTGTGTGTGTGTGTGTGTGTCTGTTTCGCTCCTCGCTCCCATGCTGTTGGTGATTCTGTCATTGGTCCAGAGGTCTAAATAATCCCACAGCTGTATTTGGGTTTTTAGGAAGAGTGCTGGAGGTGTGCCAGGTGCACACATACGTGCACACACACACACACACACACACACACAGTACACACACAGATTACTCATTAGCTTACCACAAATAACCAGGTCTTTGCCATATTTCTCTATCAGAGGCATTACTGTGTCATTTAGTGTGGGAGCCACTTATAGGATCCACTCGTCTCTCACACACACACACACACACACACAGTGATGTTATTATTCCCGCTTCTCCTGCTTCTTGTAAGTCATATATGTGAGGAATATTGCTTCTGTTCACACATCAGACATCAGAGTTCCAGGCTGGGAGAATTTCTCTGGGGTTTGTTGTACCAGACTGGAGCATCACTTAGTTTTCAGCTCTATAAATGATTTCCCAATATAAACAGAGGAGTTCTGCACTGTTTCCATGCAGGAGGTTCAACAGTTTTGTGTTTTCTGCCTTTCAAAAACACATCTGTAGTGTAAATTCTCATTTCTTTACAAAATACACACACACACAAACCTTACACACAACCACCAACACACACACAAAACCATGTAACCATATACACAACTATACACACACTCACACACACACACACACAAACCTTACACACAACCACCAACACACACACAAAACCATGTAACCATATACACAACTATACACACACACACAAACCTTACACACAACCACCAACACACACACAAAACCATGTAACCATATACACAACTATACACACACTCACTCACACACTCACACACACACACACAACCACCAACACACACAAAACCATGTAACCATATACACAACTATACACACACTCACACACACACACACACACACACAACCACCAACACACACAAAACCATGTAACCATATACACAACTATACACACACTCACACACACACACACACAAACCTTACACACAACCACCAACACACACACAAAACCATGTAACCATATACACAACTATACACACACACACTCACACACACATACACAAACCTTACACACAACCACCAACACACACACAAAACCATGTAACCATATACACAACTATACACACACACACAAACCTTACACACAACCACCAACACACACAAAACCATGTAACCATATACACAACTATATACACACACACACAAACCTTACACACAACCACCAACACACACAAAACCATGTAACCATATACACAACTATACACACACTCACACACACACACACAAACCTTACACACAACCACCAACACACACACAAAACCATGTAACCATATACACAACTATACACACACTCACTCACACACACATCACACACACAACCACTGACATAGATACACACAAACCCTCTTTCTCACACACACAACCACCACTCCACACACACAAAATCATATATATATATATATATATATATATACACACACACAACCATACACACCCTTTATTCCTCTCGTATACAGAACTTCTCACACACACACACCCTCTCTCTTTCTCTCTCTCACACACACACACACACACAACCACCAACACACACAAAACCATGTAACCATATACACAACTATACACTCACACACACACACACACACAACCACCAACACACACAAAACCATGTAACCATATACACAACTATACACTCACACACACACACACACACACAAACCTTACACACAACCACCAACACACACAAAACCATGTAACCATATACACAACTATACACACACTCACTCACACACACATCACACACACAACCATTGACATAGATACACACAAACCCTCTTTCTCACACACACAACCACCACTCCACACACACAAAATCATATATATATATATATATACACACACACAACCATACACACCCTTTATTCCTCTCGTATACAGAACTTCTCACACACACACACCCTCTCTCTCTCTTTCTCTCTCTCACACACACACACACACAAAACCATAAACACCCTCTCTCTCTCTCTCTCTTTCTCTCAGACATACACACAGACACACACACAACCTCATACACAACCTCACAAACCACACACACACCCCCTTACACAAATGTGTTTTTCAGCTCCAGCACCAGTATGACCCTGTGTTCAGTATTCTTACAGCGCAGACTAGTGGTCATCATGTGAACTACAGCAACATCAATCAGTGCAGCAGATTTCTACTGTAGATCACATGAACTATCTCGCGAGTGTCTAAACCCTCTGACTCTTAATGAAGTGACCACAGCTAACATCAGGTCACATGATAACGCTTGTCTTCCCCGTCTCTCTTCAACAGGTCCAGGTGTTGCTCTACTACCTACAGCATCCTCCCATCTCCTTCGCCGAGCTGAAGAGGAACACGCTCTATTTCTCCACGGATGTTTAACCCCGCCCACTCCTCCTCCCTTCTCCTCCTCCTCCTACACAAAGACACTTCCATCCATTCCCTCCTAACACCACCGTCCATTTCCTGTACAGAATTCCAGCCGCTTTGGGGGTATACCAGACTGAGACGACTGCCTCCTCCACGTGCAGGATGAGAGAGAGAAAGAGAGAGAGAGAGAGAGAGACCACACCCACTCTGCCCGAACGGAGAGCTGGAGACGGAGGACGATAACAGCTTCCACAGAGGATGCGTGTGTGTGTCTTTCTGTGGCCCTGAGGCATGATGGGAGATTTTTACCAGCCCAGTTCAGTGACGTCGGCGCAGGAGATCGGTGCATTCGAACTCTCTGCTCATTTTTTATTTTTTTCTGTTAATGTTAATTTCGAGGCATTACAGAAAACATTCCTACACACCACGATTTCCTACATATGTTATTTCTTTAAGAGCTCTCTCTCTAGTTTATTGGCTTTTGCACATGTCTGAACAAAACTGTGTGTGTGTGTAGGAGTGTGTGTGTGTGTGTGTCCTTGCATTTTCTTCAAGCTGAGGCTTCAGTAGGAGCTCTATACTTGGGCCGGTCATATTTTATTCTCTGTAGAAAAGCAGACGTTTCTCGACCATTCCGAGGCCAAAATCCTTTATTTATTATAAATATCGTCTATACATTGTGCCTGTACAGTCCATTACATCAGAATTACTTAGTTTGAAGGGTTTCTGTTTTTAAATAGTGACTTTTATTTAGAGATTTTCTTGTTTACGGTCAGTGCTGACTGTGAGCTGTACTGTAATCATAAACACAAACTTCGGACCGTTAAAATCGTGCTAGTTTTTTGGGTTAGAATTGGATTGAATTGTATGGAAATAAAGCACAGGATGCGACGGCTCCCCCTCCCCCCGGTGATGATGTGTGTGTGCCGTGGCTCGGACGCCACGTTCCCCTCGATCATCAGTGAAGCAGGAGGATGGATACGAAGCCAAATCTCATCTTTCTGTTTATTTTTTAACCTGGGTGATCGACCACGACGACTCGACAAAACTAAATCTTTCTGCAGCGAAGCCAGTGACATTCTCCTAATCAGCACTGTTAGATACCTGATTCTCTTTATGATCATTTTTTAAAAATATTGTACTTTTGCGGTAAAGAGATTTCCGTAATAAGGATCATTGTTGATGTGAACAGGTTTTTTTTTTTCTTGTTTTTAGTAAAAATAAATAAAAGTGTACAGGAAAGCCCAGTCACCGCTTTGTGTCTTTAATATCAACAATATTTCCTTTTTCCAAATATATTAAGACCATCACGCCGTCATTGAACTGCTGCTGCACCGGTCAGCTATCAGCAGGAAGGAGTCTATAATGAACTACACTGACCTGTTAGTTCCTCAGGAGCTCTTGGTTGCTGTTATAGAAAGGACATTATCAACATTTTACATTATTTACTGTCCAGCGTCACCCAAATGAGGATGAGGTTCCCTTCTGAGCCTGGTTCCTCTCAGGGTTTCTTCCTGACCACGGTCACCTCAGGTTTCTCATTATGGATAAAATAGTAGCTTTAAACTTTATAATTTTTTCTTTGTTTCTGTACTTGTGTAAAACTGCTTTGAGACAACGTCCATTGTTAAAAGCGCTATACAATTTAAATAGAATTAAAATTCTTTATAGCAAAGTATTAATTGTGATCTATACCACTGTTAGCTAGCGGTTGATGAAAATGCTGACTCGGTGTTAAGCAGTCAGTGGTTTTTAGATGTTAAAGGAGAAGTTCACTTCCAGAACAAAAATCTACAAATAATTTCCTCAGCCCCTGGTCATCAGAGATGTCCATGTCTTTCTGTCTTCAGCCGTAAAGAAATGATGTTTTTTTGAGGAAAACATTTCAGGATTTTTCCCCATATAGTGGACTTCAGTGGTGCCCGCGAGTTTGACCTTCCACAATGCAGCTTTAAAGATCTCTAAACCTCGATTCCAACCAGGGAAGAAGGGTCATCTTTGGTCATTTTCTTTAAAAAATAAAAAAATGTATACTTTTTAACCCCAAAAGCTTGTCTAGCACTAGCTCTGGGATGCGCGTCCGTGATGCTACGTACTACGTAATCATGACAGAAGGTCACGTGTGACGTAGGCGGAGCTACAGACCCAGTGTTTACAAAGAGTGGAGAAGGAGGAGCGCTCTGAAGTTGTTGCGTGTGGAATCACACAAAGTTATGTCTTTGTGTCAGTTTTTTGTTTAAAATGGTCCGTTCGTGTGTGTAGCCTGGATGTAGAAATCGAGACTGCTCAAAAACTTTCCTTTTAAAAATCCTGAGCGATTGAAGCTGCGGTTGCTCGCTCTGCGCCTGGACATCGACACACCCAGACATTCTCCTTCTACCTTTTTGGTAGTAAAGAGAGTTTGACTTATCTGCACTTCCTTAGTCTTTGTAAACACTGGGTCTGTAGCTCCGCCTACGTCACAAGTGACCTTCCGACATGATTATGTAGTGTCGCGGACGTGCATCCCAGAGCTAGTGCTAGACGAGCTTTTCTGGTTAAAAAGTATACAATTTTTAATTTTTCTAAGAAAATGACAAAAGATGACCCTTCTTCCTGGGCTGGGATTGAGGTTTAGAGATCTTTGAAGCTGTATTTTGGAAGTTCACACTTGCAGGCACCACTGAAGTCCACTATATGGAGAAAAATCCTGAAATGTTTTCCTCCAAAACACATCATTTCTTTACAACTGAAGAAAGAAAGACGGCCATCTCGGATGACAAGGGGCTGAGGAAATTATTGCTAAATTATTAGCAATCCCCACTGTCACATATAGCACTCATTTTTGACTCACAAATTCAAGCTACATTCACACACACACACACAGTGATTTTTATCTCTGCAAATCGCCAGTCGCTGCTGTATGAAGTCACAAGTAGGTGTGGCTACTATTGGTTGCCATAGTAACTAGCCTCAACAAATCCGTTTTCTTGCTAAAATTAAAGATTTTCAAGGGAGATTTGGGTTTAGTGTATAACATTCACAGGTGTATATACAGTATGCATCGTATCGTACAGCATGAAGGTGAAGTGGTGTGTGCTCTACTGTCTACTTTGTCGTATCATGAAGACTCGCTGTCTCTAGTATCGCTGGAAGGCACAGATTTTGTTAAAAATGAGGAAACTGGTCACTTTGTTGTGCAAGTCACTGTGTGTGTGAACAGGAGTCCATCATTACATGGACCTCTTTCACGTACACGTTGGTAAAAGTCAGCATTAGTATTGTGTCGTTCATGAATGAATCATTAATATGACTCGGGAGTCGACTCAGAGAGCGATTCGTTCATGTTGTATTGACAGCGCATGCGCAACATCCTATAGGTTCTGTACGGGAAAAATGATCAGATCATGATCTCCTGAGTCATTTATCACGTGACCACTTCCTGGATCGGTATCTTCCAGTCAATAATACTAATGTAATGTATAATATTTAGGGAAAATTATCAAAAGACATGGGCAATGAAGATTTTCTGAAAAATAAAACAGTTCGTATTCCTATCAGTCTCATTTTGGTTGATTTATAGTTTTGTTTCTGTTCTAAATGTGATCAGTGTAAGTAGATGTGTTGAGGTTGTAATTATATTCTGCTGAAATGATTCAATGAGCCGAGTCAGTAAAATGACCCGAACTTCCCATCACTAGTCAGTGTTCCTGTTATGTTGTGTACTGGAGCTTCGAGAAGATAAAGAAACTGTATCAGTGTGTAGCAGAAGCATGTTATTTCATTATTACTAAGTTTACAGTCATAATTATATCAAGCTCTATTGACATGCAGAAATATTTCTGCTACGTCTATTATTTATTGTTCATATCTCAACAATTGCAACAATTATTATAGACGTCCCTTAACACCTCTTCCTTCCTTGCTTTTCGGCTTCCACTGGACCTCGTTTTTCAGCCACAGTTCCTGCCCACGAGAAGCCAGGAGTGAGGAACCAGAACAAATCTGAAGCGCTAAATGATTTTTCAAGATGGTTAACTGGAAAGCTTCAAATCTCCATGAACCCTCTTTTTGCCATCACTAACAATCAGCGTAACCGTGTGAGGTCTTCATGTCCGAGTCCCGTTCCTAGAGTTCTCCAGGATCTGCTGTGTGTTCTGGAGAGTGACCAGCCATCTGAAGCCAGTTCCTGTAGGAGTGAGATGATGTTTATTTAAATTGATCTGAAATACTTTGAGGATGGAAATGCTGATTTAGTGCTGTGAAGCTTTTAAGGACATTTTTTCCCACTAAATCTACAAGACTTTATGACTCAATGATGATATAATTTGGTGTAATAGTAAATACGCATCAATTTGCTGTGTGTGTGTGAGAGAGAGTTTGTTTTTCTCTCAACTTGTTTCATTCAAGCATTCTTCAATTTTCACTTTCTTTAAACGTATATTACCCACAATCCCATTTGTTTGTTAGTGGTGCCACTGAGATTACTTGCGACTCTTGCATTATCTGAATGTAATGAGCGTGATGCGGCAGCGCTTTAATCTTTGTAGCCCGTCCTTTGATAAACCTCTTTACTGAAACTGCAATATCACCGCATTATGACCACTGACAGATGAAGTGAATAAGACTGATGATCTCCTCATCATGGCACCTGTTAGTGTGTGGGATATATTAGGCAGCAGGTGAACATTTTGTCCTCAAAGTTGATGTGTTAGAAGCAAGAAAAATGGACAAGCGTAAGGATTTGAGCGAGTTTGATGAAGGTCTAAATTGTGATGGCTAGACGACTGAATCAGGGCATCTCCAAAACTGCAGCTCTTGTGGGGTGTTCCCGGTCTGCAGTGGTCAGTATCTATCAAAAGTGGTCCAAGGAAGGAACAGTGGTGAACCGGTGACAGGGTCATGGACGGCCAAGACTCATTGATGGACGTGGGGAGCGAAGGCTGGCCCGTGTGATCCGATCCAACAGACGAGCTACTGTTGGTCAAATTGCTGAAGAAGTTAATGCTGGTTCTGATAGAAAGGTGTCAGAATACACAGTGCAGGACGGGTCAGGGCAGCTAAAGGAGGACCAACACAATATTAGGCAGGTGGTCATAATGTTAAGCCTGATCAGTGTTTCTTTAAACTCAGAGTGGATTCAGCTGAAATCTCAAGACAGTAAAATAAACGTGGATTATTATTGTGTCTCTATTTGTTTATTTTCGCTAACAGTGAATATCAACATCACTATTCAGAGTGCACGTGAAGCTATAGCATACTCACTAACCCCGCACACATACCAAACATAAACGTGATTTGGTTGTAATACAGTGTTGTTCTTCTGACCTTCGCAGACATCGAGTCTGAGGAATGATGGCGCCATGATGAGACAGTCTGACCTGATGGGGACCTTATTCCCTGTCTGAGACCAGGAAAAAACGGGGGGGAGGTAAAGCGCATGGGTGCACGTGCGCTAGATAAGGATGCGAATTCTGCATTAAAAAAAGTGCACGAGATGTGAGCAACTTACTGACATTCATCATCATCATCACCATTATTATTATTATTATTATTATCATTATTATCATTGCTGTTGTTGTTGTTGTTTTTCCTTCGGTGTTAGGAATAATTGGGATTAAGCGTCAGAGCATCAGTTTCATGCACCTCTGATCATATTGTGTAAGATTTCAGGCATGCAAGAAAGACCAGGTGACCGACGGGACGAAGGTCAAAAGGCGAAGAAAGTTGAAAGAATGTGTGCGTGTGCGCGAGACAGGTGCCACTTAAGGTCCTACAGTGTTACACTGTCGCGAGATCGGGTGCATAAATACAGCGCGCGCGAAGTTTGAGCATCTTCACTTCTACAGCCATGCAGAGGAACACCGGAGACCGACAGAACTCTCCTAAACACTTCTTCATGTGGCATGACTACCTGGGGCTCAGAGCCATGGTGGCCCGTCTGGCACGCGCGGGTGATCTTGAGCAGCTCCAGTCTTCCTCACAAGAACCTTCCCCCGGGTTCGAGGAGCCCACCTGGTGCCCTGATGCCACACCGGGAACTTCCGGTAGCAATGGCCAGAGCCTCGGACAGAACTTGGAGAGAAGTGTGTGTGGCTTCTGCAAACAGAACGGGGAGAGCGCGGAGATCTACACGACCCACCGGCTGAAAGCGCGCAACGGCCGCGTCCTATGTCCGGTGCTGAGGAACTACGTGTGTCCGATCTGCGGAGCCACCGGGGATACCGCGCACACCCGCCACTACTGCCCCGCGCGCGCGCTCGAGCTCGCGCACCCCCGCTCTGACGTCATCAGCCCTGCGGTGGGACTACAGTACCTGAAGTGTAGAGCTCTCGGTACCGAGGTTTCTGTTCACACCGGCTCCGAGTTCAGTATGTAAATGTATGATAGTGTGTATTTTAACACCGGACATGCCAAATATTTAACTTTTAAGCGGTTCAGGTTATTTTAAAAAACGAGTTTGTAAAGAAGATAAATTGTAAAATAGTTTTATTTTTTTTATAGTTTTGTATAAAGTTATGAAAGATTAAAATGTCGGCATTTTTTGTACATTTTTATATAAAAAAACGCTTGTATTGCAGTTAGAGTTATTATACAAAACGTTATAATTTCTACGTTTCTTTTTCCTTTACCTTATTTATTTTTTTATTTAATTTATTTCATATATATATATATATATATATATATATATTTTACGAAACAGTTCGTGTGAAGCAGTGAAACAAACATGGTGTGTTTTTTGTGCAAAAAAATATATTTTTTTCAATAAATGCTTCAGATGAAAAACTGCGCTCTATGTTTATCTTTATTAAGTGTTCATATAGATCTGCAGGTTTAATTAATGTGATATCATTTTCTCGTTATTACTGATAATGTTGATAATAATGATTTAATAATGATTATTATTAATAATGATTTAAACAGTTTTCTGTTCAGAAATGTTTCTGTAGTTCTAACAGATGTCCACAAGATGGCGGCATGACCCACTGACTGTAACAGTCTCCACAATTACTTCAGTTAAACATCTTTTATCTCAGATTATTATATTATTAAACACTAGATTGTATTATTAAACATTAGATTATGTTATTAAACACTAGACAATGTTATTAAACACTAAGTATTGCTGACGTAAATGAAAATAAAACACATTTCCATCGGTAGCGTACAACGACTGATTAAAAAACAATAGGACTACAAAACCCACAATTCTTCTTCTTCTGGCCCTCCGATTTCCGCTTCCTCCTGACGAACGTTTGTTTCGAGACGCGGGAAAACTTTCAAACAAGTACTTGTATTTGAAGATAATACTTACTTATGGACATTTCCATTTAGTTTATTTGTAGCAGTAATTCGAGTAAATACAGCAAACATCACCGTTTACACTTGCTAACTGGCTAACTCGTGTCCGTACATGTAGCTTGGAGTAACTAGCGTGCCGCTCTGTAGGGCTCGATCCCAAATCTCTCCATAATCCCTCCATTGGTTCACTTGATACGCCACTCTACAGCAGTGGATTGTACACTACGCGTAGTCCACTAGATATCCTATCAGGACACATTTCAGGTTTCTCTGCTTATAGGCAGCGTGAAAGTGTTATTTCCAGGTAGGAATATTTTGCGATATGATTTATATCTTACAGTTCAGAAATTAACATCATTAGAGTTTAAATTTACCTTAAATTCTCACGTTATATCTCTCAGCAGAATATGGCGTCATGTTTGCCTGCTGTCGCTGAGCAGCTGCTGAAAGACCTTCAGAAGACATATTCAGAGAAATCCCAGAGTAAGTAATGACATGATGGAAGTACAGTGTTTGCTCATTGTGTATAAAACACACCCCTAAATACGTAAAGCATGATGTCATGTACTGAATAAGAAAGAAAGGAGACATCCAGGGCATGCTGTTGTAGGACAATAATCAGTGCTCTGATGCAAAGCAATTTCTGGAATTTTGGCAGAAGACCTTATCCAGAGCTACTTCTCATTTTATAGAATGTGAGCATGTGGTCCAGCAGCAGGATCCCGTGCTCTCATTTACGAGGCCCGGGTTCGATTCCCAGGCAGGGAGCTAACCAAGCCTCTGATGAGTTAACTCTCAGCGCCGGTCCCAAGCCCGGGTTAAATGGGAGGGTTGTCACATCGAAATATGTGGACCAAATGATCCCACTGTTGTGACCCCGAACAGGGAGCAGCCGAAAGAACAACAACAACAACATACATGTGAAACAGTTGAGGGTTAAGGGCCCTGCTCAGGGGCACGGCAGTGGCAGCATGGTGGACCTGGGATTTGAACCCACAACCTTCTGATCAGTAATCCAACATCTTAACTACAAAGCTACTGCATCAGTTTGTAAGTCGATTCAAATGTCCACAAACACTTACTTTAGAGCAACGCTTCCTCTTCAGTCTACCAGTTTATCTTTCTTACAGAGAAACCGCAAACTTCTGAAAGAAAACCTACTGAGTGTTAAAAAGTGCTGACAACCGAGACTCCAGAAACGCTTCTTAAGGAGAAAACGTTACTATAACAACAGTTACTAGGGGTTTACAGACACATCAAGGATTCTAGTCGATATAAGTTGGTCCAGAATCCATATAAATATTAGAAAGTTCTCATCAGTAGCTTTTAAACACCACCAAGAGAGACACAGTGGAGGTTTAGCCTACTTTGGAGCTCTCTTACTGCTACTGAGCTCACTCCAAATCACACCTTTATGCACTATTCTATATCATTCAGTACTAAAATAGTGTCGGTAGTATGTTCACACTGAAGTCACAAGTAGAAGTGCACGTGGAAGTTACGTAATGTAAGAGGGGCGGGGCTACCAGGCACTGACGCTGATTGAGAAAAAAACATGTCAAAGATAGACACTCCAAGCATCCTAATATTAATGTCCTTTTAATTAGCCCACTTGAGTGACGTCATTTGCTATCGGCTAACACTTCTGATTAGTATCGTCACTTATCGATCCGTACCGGAAACAAGATTGTTATGCGCATGCGCGAAATTGCTTCCAACAACACATTATATTATTAGTAGCAACAGTATTATAAATACCTGCCGTATAAATAAACTGCCCTAAATCGTTTTTCCATGTATAGTATTTTTTATTCAAATTTTCTGATGCTAATATTGTATCGTAGCGCATCCCAAACGATTATAAAACTGCAGAATCAGCAGAAAATGACTGTATAATACACCTGTATTGTAGTGTACAGAAAATTATTCAAGCCCTCCTGTCCAATCAGATTCGAGGATTCGACAGCGCTTGGGTATTAAACCATATTATGTAAATATTCTGTTTAATTCTTAAATCTGATTGGCTCCTCCTAACACCACGCCTCTTCTATTCATTATGTAAACTACAGTGACGATTGTAATCGTTTGTTTCCTATGTAGCTCACTGCACAGTGAAATCACGTGACCGGTGCCGTTTACATGGCAGTTATGATGATTTATAACATTAATAAGCAAAAAAAAAAAAAAATATTGTGATTAGTGTTCGTTGATGGCTATAGTGCAGTTTCTAAAAGTGACACAAGGTGGAGGCACAGCCATCAAACTCCCGCTTCCAGACACTGACAGGATCCAACTGTCTGGTTAATTTGTGTCTGTGGATCTGTCCATTACTCTAAACACCAAATACACAATCTGTGTAACACAGTGTGAGTTTCAGCTAGACAACATTTCCCTGTTATGCTCACTGAATACCTTAGTGTTTACAATTTTTAGGAAAGAAGACTTTAATGAAGGATGGTGAAGCATAAATATAAACTAAACCGTTGTTTATGCTTGTCGCCATGGTTACATTACACTTATTAATAGGATGAATTAAAGTGATTTGTCTCGCACTGCATTTCATTCATCTCTTGTGCTGAATACAACATTGCTCTGAAAGAAATGATCACAAATGTTGAACTTTCAGCCAATCACAAGTGAGTATTTTCCACGCAAGGGTTTATGGCTGCTCTAAAAATAGAGCAGATGACGCCGAAGTGCTCTGAAACAGAAAATGCCCGTCCCTGGTTGTGGTTTTTGGGGGAAATCTCTAACCATTTCTCCAGCCTTAATGATGTTACAGCGTTGAGATTGGCTCTCACACTGTGGATTTGTCTGATGCTTTATTAGTCATGTACTAGTCATGTACAGATAACTGTACTACACCAGGGTGGGTTTTTTTTCCTCTACACCTCAGGCCGTATGCCCCGAGAGGAGGGGATGGAAAGTTTGACTCTCAGAACTAACCTATAAGTGACCTCTAACATATAAATGAAAATTCACCCTGAAGTATTTGTGGTGGGTTTAGAGATGTTGAGGTATATTTCAGTGCCTTGAAGTTCTCCTGGGAAGTTCGTATTTACGTGTTGGGAAGTCGTAATTGCGATGTCAGATACATTCAGGTCACTTTGGTGGCAGTGAGATAGAGGCGATCTTTCTTATAATTAACTACAAAATGCTCTTAATTAACTACAAAAAAATACAACAAAATGTACAAATAATATACATCAGGTGTTTAATCAAATTCTAAAGCCACTGTAAATATTATTACTGTTATATATTTAGCAATTTTCTTGTCTTTCGATAACTTGATGCATAAACTGAATGCATAATAAAATCACATAATGTAATCAGCTTCTTAGACCGGAATTCAGTTTCAACAAAGTTTACAGATCACCATGGCCTCCTGACACGCCCACTAATTATGGAAACTCAAAGAAAATCCAGAATTTCCCACTCGTAAGTACGACTTTGCAGTGACGTTCATGTGCAACTCATCCGTACGATCTTTTTGCTTTAAGTTGAAGGCACTAATTATTATTTTTAAGACAAATGAGAATAGAATGATCAGACACACCAACCGTTCACGTCATGACATTGTTGATAATCTTAGGATTAAAGTTGAAGCTTTGGTAAACTGATCTGTTTGAGAAGAGAGAGCTAGACAGGCTGAAACACTAAAGCACCGCCGCATCACTCTTTTTATGTAGCTATGAAGCGAGGGTTAAATCCCACTGGCACCAACATTAGCAAGCATTCAAACGGAATGGTGGGGAATATAGGTAACTAAATATAGATTTAGATTTGCATTAAAAATCATTTTGGATGCCGTTGAAGATTAACTTGCAAGGCTTTCAGGGTGAAGGTCAGATTACGTACTTTCAAATCAATACACAATATTTTGTTTTTTACCGGGAAAAAAAAAGCACTTCTTTACGAGCACCAACCCAGCAACAAGGGAAGGAAACAGTTCATTACCTTTTTTCCTGAAAGTGTGAGAAAGCAATCTGTTCCCACAGCTGGGTGTCAAATATTGTGACTGGCTGAACCTATCATGTTACTTCCCACGTCACATTTCAGAGAGGTTCGAGATGGTGAAAATCCGAGCGATTGCTAGATACATGGAACGAGGAGCGCGTTTAACAAGTGTGCACGAGTCTACATTTCGCTTTCAGATAGAAGTTTCTAGAATCCATCGAAAGCCTTCTTCTGTACTACAGACTGAACAGTTAAATAAATAAATACATCTTGTCTCGTGTATACAGAAGAGATATGAACCTGTGCAGATGATTTGTGAGTCGGAAGAAACTGGTCTGTAAAAAGTACAAACAACATGAGTGAAAATGATCAACTGAAATGGGCTAAAATTTGTAGGAAGAACAAAGAGAGAGAGAGAGTGCATGAGAGAACTATAATGAACAAAATGCACCCACAGTTAGAGGGAAACATAAAGATCAACACAAGTAACAACAAATCGTCCGGTTGGTTATACCCTCATACAGGCTGCAAAGGCTAATCACAGCAGTCAGATAGACCATGATGCAATTTTCAGGCTGAAAACCAAATAATCACATAGCTGCAGGGAACACGGTTAAAACGGATCACGTGTACAGAGAGGAACATGTGACAGGACACTCGGAGGGAGACGTACAGCACACAAACATCGCAGAAAGCCTCAGGGCTTCCTGTCTTTGAGGTTAGTTTTTTTTTTTTTAACGCGAGGAACATGTTTGCTCTTTGTCGGCTGCTCCATGTTGCCGTCGTTCACCGATGCGTTAAGGCTTCATGCTTTTAGAGGTGACATTTTAATGACGGGACAAACAAATTCCCAAGTCAATTAAACACCATTAAAGGCCATGATCAGCAAGTGGAGAAAATGCTTCAAAGAAGCAAAAGAAGAGAACTCGTGAGGGAGGCTGGCAAGAGATGTACACCGACATTAAAGGGAATATCTGGCGAGTACGGGCCAGTCCCTGTATATGACAACAAACCTTTACGTGTCTGGGTGATGGGGTAGAGTGGTGAGACACTTTCTCATGAAAAATGAAAACTTTGCATAAACCACCCCATATTGGTCTGATGAGACCATGATGGAACTTGGCGTTCGGCACTAAGACGCCTGATCACTCAAAGGACATCAAGCCCACAGTGAAGCATGGTGGTGGTAGCATTCAGTAGTGCTGCTGCTCTTCAGCAGGGACCAATCATGGATAGCTACAAATACCAATCTGTTTCAACAGGAATCTTTTTAGATGGGTAAAGAAAAGTGGGTGAGCCATAACAGTGGATGAAGACCACATGAACTTCCTTGGTCTGTCATGTTTGGGTGAATCTGGGCCTCAGGTTCCTGTTCTTGTCTGAGCCTGATGTGATCTTCTGCTGTTGTAGTTCATCCAAATCAAGGTTTGAGATGCTTTTCTGCACGCTTTATAGACTTGCGGTCAGCTCAGACCAGACTGGTGATTCTCCAGTAAGCTCTCACATCACTGAACACAGTGTTTCAGCCTGCAGACTCTCTGCTCACAGGATGTTTTTTGTTTTTCACACGTACAGTATAAACTCTAGAGACAGTTGTTTGTGAAGATTCCAGTAGATCAGCAGTTTCTGAAACCAGCCCTCGTCCACAGTTAAAGTCAGATCATCAGTCTGATCATCTTTCATCCTGCAGACCCTGTACAAGTCATTATATCCAATCTGGCCATTTTCCTCGGACCCTGTCTCATCAGCAAGTCACTTAAAGAACAGTTCCTCACTCTGTTTTTTCCCTCATTGATATTTAAACCTGAATATGCTTTTGCATCATAAACTATTACTCATTGTTTTTTTTTTCCTTTTCTTTCTATTCCCTTCTAGTCCCTGATGAGCTCCTTATAGCGTGAGTATTTATTTACCTTATTATTTTTGGTCTGTTTATCTCGTTTTCTTGACCGCTGTGTAATTCCACATAAATGATGTAATTATACCCATTTTTGTGATCTCGATCACGCTAATTTGATTCCACCGAACATGAACTGCCACACGTCTTATCATGCTTCACGCAGTAGTTCCAGTATTAATCTCAAAACCAGGGCTTTTCCAAGGCTGCTTATTTTCCCAGCGCCGATGGCCTTGTTCCAAATGTTATTTTCTGAATAAAAGCAACCCCGAGAAGCCTCAGTAGCCATCATCCTGCAGCACCCAAAGGGAAAATTAAGCCAAACAAACATCATGATTACTGCTAGCAGATATTGCGTGGCATTTTGTGGTGGCTAAGAGACAGAAGGTGGACAAATAGGAAACTCTTTGCGGTTCGAGAGTGCCATCTTTCTGCCACTGTAAAAGTCATCTTGGCACTTAGCTCCGACAGACACTGGTTTGTGGTCGGATCAACCGAGTCGTTATACCTAATGGAAAGAAAAAATGATCACATGAATATCAGAGCTTACGCCCGTTTGTCTACACCGCACTGATCATAATGAAAGGAACTTTTTTTTGTTGTTTTCTTTTTATCGTGCTGGCCGTGTTCTCTAAAACTTACCTTGTTGTCGTATAATTAGAGTTCCCAATTATGGACGTTTATGGTCAGATTTTTTTTCTCTGTCATTCTGCTCAGCTTTTACTAACTGTGTCTGACTGTAAACCACCAGGATGCAAAACTGCTCTCTGAGGTGTGCAACAGATGCTCTATTTTCAGACGCTTCCTGTTTGCTCGGAGCTTGATTGTTTCTGAGGTTTGAGGTTAATGATTGTAACGTGAATCTTGTAGTTTCGTTGCTCGTTGTATGATAAAGTTTTAACCTCCATTTATCTGCTATTTCACCCAGATAGAGAAAGATGTTAGGCTTAAACTTCCTGCAAATTCGAGTTAAAATGATGAGCTTGTTTTTTTTTTGGAGCTGAGCTCTGCAGTCCTTAATTCAGTGACGTCATGTGTTTTAGTGTACTTCCTCTATGTTTGTATCACTGTATTTGTCTCTCTGTATCAGGCTGAGGTTTATATTTGGCTCCTGCACCCTGCAGGCGTTGGACCTGGTTGATCAGCGAGCTGTAACACGTGTGTCCTCACCCAGCGGCAGAGTTGTGTTCCAGGTACAAAATCCTTCATAGTCTCCAGGGAATTTTTATTCCCTCTTGCTTTTCAAAAACACTTATGGTGCTTTTATTTATTTATTTATTTATTTATTTATTTATTTATTTATTTGGGGATAAATAAGAAGAGTTTTTTTGTTTGCTTGTCTATCTATCTATCTATCTATCTATCTATCTATCTATCTATCTATCTATCTGTCTGTCTGTCTGTCTGTCTGTGTCTGTCTATCTATCTATCTATCTATCTATCTATCTATCTATCTATCTATCTATCTATCTATCTATCTATCTATCTATTTATCTAATTTAATTAAATATACCAGTCTCTCTCCTAATTGATGGAACTTGTTCTGTTCTATTTTCTTTCTTTCTTTCTTTCTTTCTTTCTTTCTTCCTTTCTTTCTTTCTTTCTTTCTTTCTTTCTTTCTTTTGATGGAACACCAGATTTTCTAAATAGTTTTTTTTATTGTTTTTTTTTTATCCTCTATGGACAAACTGACACAAAAGACAAATACAGCCTTCTTTAAAATGAAAGTGTACTGGAATAAATAGTTCTGTTCACAGCCATTTTATTACAACAAAAAGAGAGATTTTTTTGGTCCACCATTTTATTTTATTTAGTACGAATTTACTATTTAATATTTTAAGAAAATGTAAACATTTTAATTGTCACATTTAAGCATTTTAAATGTGAACATTTAATGTCTGTTTTATTTTACTTGAATTTTTTATTTATTTATTTATTTATTTATTTATTTATTTATTTATTATTTTATCATTACTTTTTTTCCTTGTTTTTTTTTTATGTTTCGTTTCTTTGCTGGCCGGTCTCACATCCCCCTACACCAGTTTTTTTGCCCTAGACCCAAGCAGGATGAGACTGAGACTGTGTGTGTTTGTTTTTGTGTTGGTGTGTGTGTGTGTCATCCCTTCTTCCCCATGATTATCACTTAGACCACAGTGGTTCATAAAAACCATTCACTCTCCATCCACCACTTTTTTTCCACCCTACTTGCTTCATTGTGCTTGGCATTCAGTGGTCAGTGAGACAAATTTCCCCTAAACGCCCACTGCTGGACTTTTAAATAAATAAAAAAAACACAATATATGTGAAAAAAGAGCTGTTAGAAAAAATGCAGTGATCTAATCTCTTTGTTCATCATAAAACTAAAGCTTTTATTTTTGGTTGGCTAGAAATCTGACGCATGTCTTTGAGCAAAACCGTTGTGATTAATCCGACAAAAATCCCGTGAGTATCATCCTGAAGAGTTTCTGTGTGCTATGTACGCTCTTCTCGTGTACTATTTTGCAACAAAGTGAAGTCCATGCTCAAGGCAGTGTGATGTGTTAACTGTCTGTGAAAGCTGCCTGTCCAACAAGAGACACATGATTCGCTGCAGAAAACAGCACTTTAATTTCTGGAATTTTCTTTTTTCTGCAACAGATGTTTCATTGTGAATATTCATCCTTAAACACGGTATTACAAATCTCATATACTATAGTGATAGAAATACTGAATCAAACTCTCTACAAATGTAACCCCAACATCAGCAATAGGTATGTTTATCTTATTAATAAATATTTGGCCCAGTTTTATATATTTTTCACGTAACTAAATGATCTGCCTACAGTTTATAAGGTTGATATGGTACACTCTGAGGCTCCTCTGATCAAATTTTGATGCATAGGTACTTTATATTTATTTAAACAAAAGGAAAAAATCGTAATGTTTGCAAATGTGGACATCCTTTCAATTTTAAAGCCGCAGAACTTAATTAGCTAGGCTTTAATTAACTCATTAGGACTGGTTAGGGTGAATTTCTGATTCTTTAGAGCCTTGTGCTAAAACTTGTAAAACTTAAATATTTATATATATATATATATATATATATATATATATATATATATATATATATATATATATATATATATATATATATATATATATTAACAAAAACACTAAATACAAGAAATTCAGAAATGCCAGTTAAGGTAGACTGTGGAAGCTGGGACAAGATCATAATAAAGAAAAAAAAAACTGAGTTACGGGAAAAATTTACATGACCAGTGTAGTGACCAGACCAGACAGGATGCGGTCAGAATGATATCTGAGGGATGGTGACTGAAATCAATGGAAGTCTCTCTAACAGCTCACAGGAGACGAGTCTCCTAGAACCTCGCCGTCTCAGTCCCTATTCCCCTGAGACTTCTCTGAGGTTCCTGTGTTACCGTTAACCAGGATAACTAAATAAGGACCAGACATGGGCTGTTTTACAGCAGGACGAGATAAAGACCACACTCAGTTCGGCACGTCCCCTTCTGGGGGAAATCTAGCAGGATTAAAATTCAAATTGAGCCATAAACAAAGGCGCAGTGACAAGCGGAGTCCCTTCAGGACAAATTCAGCATCTTTTAAGGAAAGATAACTATCAGTAAACCGAGAGTTGCCATTTTGGGCTGACCAGATGGCCCTGTTATGCATATGTCTGTCACATATAGCAGACTATAAGATTATATTCTGGAAATTATATTTCCTGACCCTGTATGGTGATGGAAACGTCTGTCTGACCCACATTTCTGACTGCTCTGTTCTGACCAGTAAGAACCAAATTTCAGTCACGTCCTAAAAAAATCTGCCGCAATTGAACTTGATAATGGACCCAAGTGAATATTTCTAATAATAAGTAACTGTTGCAGTAAGATGAAGAGTATCATATTTGTTTATGTATGTAAATTGTTGTATATTGTATATGTATGTAAATTATTGTATATGTATGTAAATCATCATGTAGAAGTCAAATCATCTCGGTCTATTTCGACCAGCTACGTTTTAATTAAAGGTCGTATACACTCAGGTCAGTTTGAGTGCCTTAGTTATATATTAGCCTTCAGCCTTTAATTATATTTGAATTAAGAATACAGTGATACAGGCACGGATTTGCCTTTCAATCTCATTGCGTTCCCACTGCCCTCTGCCTGTACCCTGTATATCACTGTGACCTTCACATGAATGTGGAAATTAGAGGCTATCGGCGGGTTTTGGCCGAGTGGTTGATTATGCTAGACGTTGACGGGGAACACGAAGCTACTTACACTTCCCTTGAATATATGCCACTTTGTTTGGATATGATGAAAGAAAGACATTTTATTTTATTCGTTTATTTTGGTTGGTTTTATGGAGTTTTTCAGATTGTCTGAAATATCATGCCCTGTAGCAACAGGCGAGCGACTCCATGGACGATTTGATGGGGATATTTGTATTTACTACAGTCATAAAGGTCGTATACACTCAGGTCAGTTTGAGTGGCTTAGTTATATATTAGCCTTCACCTTTTAATTATATATGAATTAAGAATACAGTGACACAGGCACGGATTTGCCTTTCAAAGCAGTAGAACTGAGTGTGTATTAACAGAGTTAAAGTTTCCCTCAGACACTAGAATTCAGGGAGTTAATTTCGAGACGTTCCCAAGCCAACTGTAAAATGTTTTCTCTCCAGAGAGTCCTGGGTTTACCCCCGGGGTCACTGTCCAGTGGGATCCGCCTAATAGCGTCCTAGTGTGAGCTGACCAGGGGGCATCTCGTGCAAAGGAACCTTGTTTCCTCCCCATATATTCTTTTTTTATTAACTGTTTGCGTCTATATGTAAGGAAATGTTGACTGAACAGACGGATTTGTTTGACCTCTAGCTTCACCTCAAGGGAATGGTACAGGACACTTCAGTCCTTTTCTTTTTACCTGCTCCTCCTCACCCCTGAGCTCTCTTTGTCTATCTCTATTCAAACCCCTGTCTCCTCCATCATCCACACAAAAATATATGCCTCTTTTCGTCGGCATGTAAACTAATTTATTATTATTTATTACTGAACACGTACAGTAAAGATTTACAGAGGTCATAAACCACAGACATCACTAAACATTTCTTCTTCTTAAACTGTTCAACATTGCTGTCGCTTTCTACACCCAACATCATCACCTGCTGATTTTCACATATTTCATAACCATTACATTGAGAAACCAAGGCAAGAGGCAGAGCTCAAGTGACCTTTCGTAACCTTCTACAGAGGACGTGTTTTAATGCCGGGAAGCTCTGGCGTCCTTTATTTCCGCTCATCAAAAATGCATAGTGATTCCCTAAAGCTCGGTGACCTTACAGTATTATAGGGCAGAGGCCAATACTGCTGTAATAAGCATATAATTAGGTCTTGAGCCGTTCATAAAATACAGTCTATATATATTTAAAAGCTGTACAGTGACCCTTAATAATCGTCAAACTGCTTTTAAAATGAATTTTTCACTGTGTGTGTGTGTGTGTGCAGTAATCATTCCTGTGGAGAAGAGTCATTAGTGTAAATATTACCCATTTTAAAATGTGAGCAATTTGAAATACAGGAACTTCTCTCCACCTTACCGACAGGGTTTCCTCTCTCTGAGAAAACAAAAACACCACTTTTTGTAAAAGAGGATCTTGAAGCTCGTCTTGAGTATATCAATATTTCCTGTGACTGACTGATGTTTCCTGTGACGTGGGTAGATGGGCTAAATTAATGATGGTGTTAAGAGCAGTGGTGTCAGTGCTCATGCACACAGTCTCACCATATCTCTGTTACTGTTTATTGCACTGCTTTCCAACTTGCATTAAGTGTGGATGACTTGGATTCGATTAGGAGCAGGTGTAAATAGCAATGCCTTACACACAGCAGCTCTTGATGGTAAATGAGTTTACTCAGCTTCTCTTTGCCTGTGTGTGTTTTATCTTGTGCTAGACACACCAGAGCAGACATTTGAATATACCTTGTGACTATTTGAATTTCCATCCCAGAGACCTACAACACTTCAGTCAGCATTATTGATCATCGCATCATCCAGTCGACACACACGCTTTAAGATCTCCTATGAGAATTAAAAAAAAGTACTTTTGGCTTTTGCACTTTGCGCTGCATGTGTGCTGATAAAAAGAGCGTGTACGCGACCCACATTGTATCCGACGGTATTTATATTTAGTCCCTTTCACCCAGAATAATAGAATAATTTTTTTTTTTTCATGTCTCAGACTCTGAGGGGAAGAGATTTCATTAATATCTCATTTCACTTGTCATCCTGTATGAGGATCAGTGAGCCTAATAACAAGCTGCCCCTGGGCCAGCATGCAGCTGTGCCCACTTCCCAATCTCATTGCGTTCCCACTGCCCTCTGCCTGTACCCTGTATATCACTCTGACCTTCGCATGAATGTGGAAATTAGAGGCTATAGGCGGGTCTTGGCCGAGGGTTGATTGTGGTTGATCATGCTGGACGTTGACAGGGAAAAAACGAAGCTACTTACACTTCCCTTGAATATATGCCACTTTGTTTGGGTATGATGAAAGAAAGACATTCCATTTTATTCATTTATTTTTGGTTGGTTCTATGGAGTTTTTCAGATGCCCCGTAGCAACAGGCGAGCGACTCCATGGACGATTCGATAGAAGATGGGGATGTTTGTATTCACTACAATCCTAAAGTAAACATTACAGACCTTATTTTAAAGTCTATTTGAATATCGCCTGTGTTCGAGGTCCTCGATTCACTCAAATGAAAAACGTTTCCTACCTTCTAGTCAACGATCAAGATAAAAAGAGGAAGTTGCTGCTATGATATTACTGATATGGTGATGTATTAAATAGCACCAGTAGAAGATGTCTGTGTGGTATAACTTGGCTGCCCATTTACTTAATAACAAGTTCACAAAACAAAACACACAAGTCGGAACTGAATAGCAAACAGATATGAAATGTAGGAAGTGCTGCAACTTCCTAAGCTAAATTCTAAACTCACAGCAAATGCTTTGTACACTTGTTTGGCATTGCTGCATTATTACTTCAAGATCTTTCCATAAACCCAGTCATGCTGTTTCTTAATACTTGGTACAATACTTGGTGTAAAACATTTAATCAAGTCCATCTGAGTGTTGTCTGAACATGTAGTTTAGTGGAAGAGATAGGAATCAAGGAAATTTAATATCCAAAGTTGAAATGTTTTGAATGTTCAGGATATTAAACATGTCCCTACTTTGTTTTAAATGTCTACAAAACCTTTATGTCTAGTTTGGGATTTTGAAATTCCCAGGATTTCAATAAGGTCTCAGTCTTCCACTGTGTCACAAATGGTCACTAACCCTAAAGCTAGACAAGCTGGACTTCATTCAGACACCAGGTCAGAATTTCAGAGGAAGCCGTGTCCCACGAGCCCATTCTCCTCGTTAAATTGCTCGAAGCAGGAAAGCAGTATTTCATCCAAATCCGAGTCAGGAATAAATGAACCCACATTCAGCTGAATCAGGAACCGCTTCCTATTATCAGTATCATCTTATATGGTTGCGGACGTGAGAAAAAGCATGTGGAAAGGCCACGTGTTGAGCTTTAACGCTTTGAAAGCTTTCCCCGGTATCGTTCTTTAAATACCTTCCCCAGCATCCCATATAATGACGAGCGTCTCTAACCGGCAGCAGCACATCATTTAAGTCTGTTAGCTCACTGACACTAATGAATTAGCTGGCCTTTGGCTTCTGGCAGATAATACCTGGTGTTTGTCACACTGGCTGCTTTCAGCTTCTGTGCTGATCTTTTCAGTGGAAATAATGAGGTGGCCGTGTTACACCGTCGTCTGTTAAGGAGGCGGCTGAGGAAATGGAAAGAAAACATATCGCTCTTTAAGCAGGGACATGCTAGTGATCAGGACAGGCATCATTATAGTGTCGCTAGTATCAGGGTAAGGAATAGAAAACAACAGCGTGCACTGTTATTTGTAAATAATGCAGGGGTGGGATGAGGCACAACGCGCAACCCGAGTGGCGCTACACAACAGAGTGCACTATTTCAGCATGATGTGAAATGTTTTATTCCATTAACATCACAACGGTTACATAGTTTACTTTGTTAATGTACGAGTTTTTAGGTAGATTTAATTCTGTGAAACGTCCAAAAGTCAAGTTATTTCCTGTTCTCATTTGTGTTATAGCTATAGATTTAGCAGTCATTCCCTTACCAACCTCTCCTCCATTCTCTCTTGCTCTCTCTCTCTCCCTGGATTTAGCCATGCTTATATCTCGCCTTTCATTTTTCTTATATTTTTTTTATTGTCACTTGCCTTTGTTACACCTGACAGCAGGAAAAAGTAAAGGAAGCGAATTTGAAGGAAAATCCTTCATAAGAATTTTCAAGTAGTACGTGTTTTTACTCTCAAAGTAATAAAAAGAATAATGGTGACTGCTGTCAAAGTGGCTGTAAAAAAATCTTATCATTTTGGATGCGTTTTAAATACATAAATAGATTTTTAAAAAATTCACTTTCTCATTGTTGGCTGCTTTTATGTAGATTATTAGCCAAAAAAGGTCAATTTCATACATTCTAATGAAATCTATAACAAAATATGAACACATGAAGAGCTCTGAATACTGTCCAAACCCCTGCGGATATTCAGCAGTCAGAATATTAATAGAGATTTTAGACTGTAATTTTTTTAAACACGCCAATCCATGGCTCTTTTACTTAATGAACTTGACTCGTGATCAGACAGTAGTGAGTGATGCTAAAGGAAATGCCCCAGTGCTCAATGCTCGCTGAAGTGAATTTCTCCACACTTGCATATATCACAGCACCTTGCATCCGTTTTTAATAAACATACTCGCCCTTACTATTTGCACATATCGGCCATCCTCACACACTCTCTCTCTGTTTCTTATGACATGTTTAAATCCCAAAGCTGTGAGAGCTGAAACCGTCATGCTGCTTAGGACCATATGATGATGATGTATAGACTGAAGTGTGGTACAGTGAGAGTGGTATTAATATGGTGTATATCAATAAGTTGAGTCTTGCTCACATGTGGTAATAATCGGAACGGCCCGCAGGCTTCGTCCCCTGTGTCGCTCCGCTCTGATGCACACTGTTCACAGTACACAGGATGAGGAAGCACCGGGGTCACTGCAGCTGAGTAAAAGAAATGTCTTGTGAAGTTCACACACGTCTCTAGCCGTTGTAAGATCTCACTATCAAATCCCATCTTTTCAAGTACTGTCACTTCACTCCTCTTGAGATTTGGTGAACTTTGTCCTCCGTAGTTTGTTTGTTTAAGTGCTGAGATTCACTCGACACTGCTGCTCTTTCAGGAACAAGACGTTATTTATTTTCTTTTCTTTGCATACGAATCCTCTTTAGCGCTTCTTCCTCTGCTGTATGTAAATGTAGACTCCAGCTTTGTTTCATCAGATAAATGAATCAGGTACGGCTCATCTCTGGTCCTTTTTTTTTTCTTTCTTTAATGTGGTGTAAAGTGCTTATCTTCGTAGTAAACACTCCTGTGTAAGCTTTACTCTAAACATCTCCAGTTGAGTGCAGTTTCCAGTCATATGCAACTTTGGAATATTTGCTGGTGAGTGTTGTGATGAAAGCGGGAGAACGTTTCTGAACATTTCAGAGCAGCAGGTTGTTTTAGAAATTTGACAGTTTTGTCTGGGAAAACTTCTCCAATTTGATTTATAACTGCATTTGGAATCAGAGAAGAGACGAGAGATATGGTGACTAGATCCGTTTATCAGCAGATATGTCTGTCTCTCTCTCTCTCTCTCTCAATCTTGCTTTTTCTCTCTCTCTTGCGCTTTTTCTGTCTCGCTCGCTCTCTCACTCTCTCTCTTGCTCTCTCCCTCCCTCTCTCACCCCCTCTGTCCCCTCTCTCTCTCTCTGTCTCTCGTTCTCTCAGCTCTCTCTCTGTCTCTCTCTCTCTCTCTCTCTCTTTCGTTCTCTCAGCTCTCTCTCTGTCTGTCTGTCTGTCTCTCTGTCTTTCTGTCTCTCTCTCTCTCTCTCTCTCGCTCTTTTTCTTGCTCTCTCTCTTTCTCACTCCATCACCCCCTCCTCTCTCTCTCGCTCTCTCTCGCTCTCTCTCGCTCTCTCTCGCTCTCTCTCTCTTGCTCGCTCTCTCGCTCTTTTTCTCGCTCTCTCTCTCTGTCTCTCTCTCTCTCTCTCTCTCTCTCTTTCTCACTCCATCACCCCCCCTCTCTCTCTCTCACTCTCTCTCTCGCTCTCTTGCTCTCTCTCTCTCTCTCTCTCTCTCTCTTGTTCTCTCTGTCTGTCTGTCTCTCTCTCTCTCTCGCTCTTTTTCTTGCTCTCTCTCTTTCTCACTCCATCACCCCCTCCTCTCTCTCTCTCGCTCTCTCTCTCTCGCTCTCTCTCTCTTGCTCGCTCTCTCGCTCTTTCTCTCTCTCTCTCTCTCTCTCTCTCTTTCTCACTCCATCACCCCCCCTCTCTTGCTCTCTCTCTCGCTCTCTCTTGCTCTCTCTCTCTCTTTTTCTCGCTCTCTCTCTTTCTCACTCCATCACCCCACCCCCTCTCTGTGGTGTAGAAGAATCTGCTGTGGTCATGAATGCCATTGTTGGAGTTGAGCACCGTGGCGTTGATTGTGTTCGGACTGAAAACATTACCACCAACTCTGTCGTCTTCATTGTTTTGAGTTGTAGATGAGAACAAATATAGTAATCAAAGATTCAGTCCTCTTGTTCCTCATAAAACCTGCTTCCTTCTATATAAGCCTGTCTGCGCTGCCGTCGTCCTCGCATTGCCTCACGTCCATTAGTCATGCTTGCTGACGTAAAGAGCATGCTCGGTACGCAGGAAAAGGAAACGCTTAAATGGGGCCAATAACTATTTTATGGAGGGTGAGATTTTCCACATTGTGGTACGGAGTGGAATCTGAATTATATGGCAGTGAAACACAGCTGATTCATCTGGTTTGGAGAGAGACGGAGATCATCGCGATCCCGTCCCTTGTAGCAAACCGGCTGAACCCCTGCTGCGTAATTCCTCCAACTTCCCACAGACCCACAGCGAGACACTCCCATGAGGATCATCATGGCATTTGCACTCTGCTGTCTGATGATGGATTATTTGTCGCTTTTCTATAAGGTTGAATTTGCTGGAGTCCCTTTTTTTTTTTTTTTTTTTTAGAAAAAAGCACAGCTCCCATGAGGGTTTCGAGAGTATTTCTGCTTTAGCCAAGTTCTTGTTCAGACCTGGAGCATGTTTATATCACAGTAAAAGTGAGTGGATTTAGTGGAATCCACTCCCAGCTGGACCAGGGCCAAGATGAGTGTGTGTTTGTGACTAGAAACTGTTACAGGGAACCTTTATGATTAAAGGCCACACACAGTAGTAGGGCTTTCACTTCAATCTTATTCCATGATTGGCTGTAGTGGATAAGTTAGCATGCTGACAAAGAAAATATAGATATACGAATATTATAAGGGTAAAGGGAATGAGTTTGTTTAGTAAATTTGTGTTTAGACTTTAAGTGTAAGTGTTGATTGCATCAGTCTTACAGATATCAACACAACGATGGAAACTTTCGTTCCCTTTCGTACCTTTTCGCTTTCACAAATTCGTAAAACCTCAATTCGAAGCAAAGGTAGAGTTAAAAGGAGTGTGTCAGGAGTGGAAACATTTCTCCACACTGAAACAGGAAGAGTCGTAAATGTAAGGTGAGGAAGTGGGTTTTTTTGTGGTTTTTTTTATGACTTTTGTGACCATTTACTGGTTTTGTAGAGAAAAGTAAAAATTTACATGAAACCTGAACACTATGCACTTTGTGATATGTCCGGAATAAAACACCACAGGGCATAAGACTGGGATAAGTAAATAAGTTCATGATGCAGGGGAACTGGAAAATCCACAGTCAGACCTGTTTAAAAGAAAAAAAAAAGTAGTTTAATATTAGGGAGGTGTCAGGGTTCGAGACTCCAGGAGCAGTTCGAAAGCAGGGTTTTACTTTAGCACCCTTCTACTTTGGTGAAGTTATTCATAAAGGGCTGGTTTAAATAGTTAGCTAGTTACCTAGTTAGATATAACTCAACTAACTGTAAAGCATCATACAGTATACACTGAACTGATCTGTCTGTCCGTCCGTCCGTCCGTCCGTCCATCCGTCCGTCTGTCTATCCATCCATCTGTCATTCTTACAGGTATACAAGTCTATACATCTTAAGTATATACTTCTATGGCTACTTGCATACTTACACATATATACTTATCTATTCTTTTATAAATACTTGCACACTTAAACACAAGTATAGAAGTGAATAATGAAATGTATGTCTTTATACTTTAAGTATATAAAAACATAACCACGTATACACTTATATAGCTACTTGCAAATATACAGTTCCATACCTAAATCTATACTTTACACATACTTTCATGCTTGCATACTTAACTAAAGTACTTAACTACAGAAATATTTTGCATGCTTAAGTATATGCAAAGTATAGAAGTGACGAAAAGTATTTACACTTCAATACACCTGCATTCTAACTTATAAATATATGTTGTTGTTTGTTTAACTAAGTGTATACTTTCACAGCTCATTGCATACTTAACGTATTATAAGTATATAAGTACATGACAGAGTATGCACTTTTATAGATACTTGCATTTTTACAAATCTGTAAGTTTATTCTTTTATGAATGTATACCGGTATTTACCTATGTGAATAGTTTTATAGCTACTTGCATGCTAAAAAATTACAAGTATAGAAGTATACACTGAAATGTATTTATACTTTAATATACATATATTCCTACCTGTAAGTATGTGCTGTAACTATATGAATAATTATGTACTTTTTTGATCTCTGTGCCTACTTACATTCTTACAGGCATACAAGTACGTAACTAAGTACACACTATTATAGATACTGTTCTTTTGTTTATACATACTTGCACATTTACATACTTGCAAGTGTTTAACTTTGTTTATACTTAAGTCACAATTCAGTATCCAGGTTTGCATCATTTTTCACTCCAAAACTAATTAAATACAGTTGCAGATGAATCATTTTGATTTACACTTCACATTTATCAGATGGTCGTGACCCATCTTGATCCTGATTCTGCGCTAACTGACTTTGCTTTAGTCACACAGGAAACACACAGCCTCCAGTTGGCCTTTCGTTTTGTTTCCGTATTGTTTCCACACACTATATCCTCAGTTATTAAAGCGTACAGCTTTACCATGTGTCGATAAACACTGCCCAGGCCCTCCGGTCGTATGAAAATAATGTGTGTTGGTGGACGTGACGACACTGAGCGCAGCAGCGACAGCTATGTCCCACGTTGTTCTGGTTATACTGCAGTGATTTGCCTATGATGAGAGTGTTTCATTTATTAATGAACGATAAATGAAACGATTTTATATGCACTGTTCACAGACCACAGCGTGAGTTAATCTGATTGGTCAGAAGGTGTGTGTTATGTTTGTATCACAGCACGGCTACAATAATAGTTCTGTCTGACGTTTACCATGGGGTAATATTAATGCTCTCGTTCTAATGCAGTATTCTTTCTAAAGCAGCAGCTCATTCACAGAGACTCGTGCCGCAGACGCTCCATGTGAACTCAGAATAATTGTTTGAATGATTGAGTCGTGGTGATTTTTTTTTGGTAGAAGACACCATTTATAGACATTTATGGAAAGAGTCTCTTTTGTAGGCTCAGAACAGCAGATAGAGAGAGGGAGAGATGGAGAGAGAGAGAGTGATGGAGAGGTAGGAGGGAGGGAGAGAGGAAAAGAGAGATGGAGGGAGGGAGAGAGATGAGGAGGGGGAGAGGGAGAGAGATGAAGAGAAAGAGAGAGGGAGAGGAAGAGAGAGATGGAGGGAGGGAGAGAGAGAGATGAAGAGAGGGAGGGAGAGAGATGGAGATAGAGGGAGAGATAGAGAGGCAGAGAGAGAGATGGAGAGAGAGAGGTTGGTGAGGGAGTGATTTTTTATAATTTCATCTGTAAATAACTGAGAACAGGAACTTGTCTCTTGAACATTAAATCTGAAATGTAGAAGTTGTCGTTCATTACTAAGGTCACTTGCTGTAAGTGGAATCTCGCTCCAGACCGATGCTGTGAAACCAAACTGAAAGCAGTAGCACTGTTCACTTACTCCATGAGAAAAGTTGATTCGCTGAAACGTGAAATCTCCAGTCCACTGCCAAGACATGAGGGAGGGGGTCACTCTGAGAGGTCAAGACTAATACACAGCTGTCAATCACTTCAGGTTCATGTCTCCATCGGCTTTTTGTTAGCAGTTTAACCTGGACCATACTCTAGGGTCAAAAAGCAGAGCTTGTACCTTTTTCAATGAGAGCTGGAGACACGAGTTATAGAGAGCGGTGGTGACTAGATGTGGGCGTGTCCAGTGATATCACAAACTTGAGAAAAGTTGAACTACAGAGCCACTGTAGGAGAGAAGACCGTAGAGCTCAGGTGATTTGTGTCAAACAACACACACGTCTTCTCCTTTATCTCATGTTATGATGCAGATATACATTGGTGAATTTTAGACCTTCTCCAAATCTCCTTCCTGAACGTTTCATTTTAACTGATTTGTGTGAAATGTGGAATGTTAGTTGCACCTAACGTTATCACCATGGCAACCAGTAGTAGGACCGACCTACCTGCGGCTTCATAGTACACCGTGTGTGACGTAGGATAGCACTAGAGACTCCTCCCAAAAATGCTACAGCATCACCATATCATCTGTACTTTTTTCTTCTATCCATCCATTCATGTTCTATACCTGATTTATTCCTAATCAGGGTCACAGGGATCTGCTGGAGCCTATCCCAGCACACATTGGGCGAAAGAAATAGCCTTTATTTGTCACATATACATTACAGCACGGTGAAATTCTTTCTTCACATATCCCAGCCTTGGAGGCTGGGGTCCAAGCACAGGGTCAGCCATGATACAGCACCCCTGGAGCAGAGAGGGTTAAGGGCCTTGCTCAAGGGCCCAACAGTGGCAGCTTGGCGGTGCTGGGGCTTGAACCCCCGATCTTCTGGTCAATGACCCAGAACCTTAACCATTTGAGCCACCACTGAGAGGCAGGGTATGTATGTATTAATACAAAGCTGCAATTTGTCTTGCAGCTGAAACTAAAAGAGGTGATGAAAATGAACCACCTTCTGACCGATCACAATCAGTAAGTTTATATAGGAGAGTAGAACTACTGTTACTGAATTAAAGGTGAATTAGAATTAGATTAAAGTGAATTAAAGGATCTGGATGAGAAGGTGGACAGCGGTGGAGTTCATGTTAAATCTTTGCGCGTTGCTGACCATGAAACGACTTCCAGTTAACAGCCATCCCTGGTTTATCACCTCCATCAGTCACGTATGAGTGACGACTCTGCCCTCTCCACAGTTCCAATTACTCCTCCAGTGAATCACCTACAACCAAGTGTTGCTTTTGACAGAGTTCTTTTTTGGAGGAGGTAATTTAGCAGGGCTAGTGGACTCTGTGCTGTTTGGCTGGATAATGGAGCGTGTTCATGTCAGAGCAGCATTTGCTTTGCAGATGGTGTTGATTAATAATTTATAAAAGCCTGCCTCTTGCTCGTTACTGGACCTTCACTTGATGTTGATTGCGTTGGAGTGTAGAGTTTATGCTGTTGTATTTTCACAGCTATTTTTTTTTTCTTTTCCTTTTTCCCCAAGCGCAAATTTTGTGCAATTTAAAAGCCGAACCATCCATCAGTGCTTTGGTGATTTTTACAGCTCTGCAAGCTTAAAAGCCTGTTTGGGTCATCTAGAGGTTCTGTTGACGAAATGATGGGGAATGAAAAGGCGCTGTAGGCCTGCTCTCCAGTCCAGGTCTTATTTTACATTGACAACAGCGTCATTTTACACAATTATGTAGTATTTTATGTTCCGTTGCCTGTACAATCCTGCTACCGACACATCACCCTTTATTATAACACGTTTCAACTCGCAGACGCAACATTATGCTTCATGTTTTTCTGTTATGACTGAATTACGAGCCTCATGCTACACACCAGCCCGAGGGACCAGCTGAGGACTGGACGGGTTTGTGTCTTTAGACGTATTTGATCAGCTGCTGTGCTTCCCTGAGCATGTGCAGCATGGGGAAGTGCTGTACAGTGCAACACACACACACACACCCCAAACTCTCAAAAAGTGCTGAAGGGCTTTTGTTCTGACAGGCCATGAATAAGCACAGGTTTGGTTTCATGTCTTTGTCAGCTGCGCTGGTTTCTCGGTGGTTTGTGTTTCAGTTGGATGCAGTGTTCTTGGGAAGCAGATAACAATCTACATAAACGACATAACCTCCTCTCTTCTATCTAACATTGAAGTTTCAAATGATATACACTATATTGCCAAAAGTATTTGCTCACCTGCCTTGACTTGCATATGAACTTAAGTGACATCCCATTCCTAATCCATAGGGTTCAATATGACGTCGGTCCACCCTTTGCAGCTATAACAGCTTCAACTCTTCTGGGAAGGCTGTCCACAAGGTTTAGGAGTGTGTTTATGGGAATTTTTGACCATTCTTCCAGAAGCGCATTTGTGAGGTCACACACTGATGTTGGACGAGAAGGCCTGGCTCTCAGTCTCCGCTCTAATTCATCCCAAAGGTGTTCTGTGGGGTTGAGGTCAGGACTCTGTGCAGGCCAGTCAAGTTCATCCACACCAGACTCTGTCATCCATGTCTTTATGGACCTTGCTTTGTGCACTGGTGCACAGTCATGTTGGAAGAGGAAGGGGCCAGCTCCAAACTGTTCCCACAAAGTTGGGAGCATGGAATTGTCCAAAATGTCTTGGTATGCTGAAGCATTCAGAGTTCCTTTCACTGGGACTAAGGGGCCAAGCCCAGCTCCTGAAAAACAACCCCACACCATAATCCCCCCTCCACCAAACTTTACACTTGGCACAATGCAGTCAGACAAGTACCGTTCTCCTGGCAACCGCCAAACCCAGACTCGTCCATCAGATTGCCAGATGGAGAAGCGCAATTCGTCACTCCAGAGAACGCGTCTCCACTGCTCTAGAGTCCAGTGGCGGCGTGCTTTACACCACTGCATCCGACGCTTTGCATTGCACTTGGTGATGTATGGCTTGGATGCAGCTGCTCGGCCATGGAAACCCATTCCATGAAGCTCTCTGCGCACTGTTCTTGAGCTAATCTGAAGGCCACATGAAGTTTGGAGGTCTGTAGCGACTGACTCTGCAGAAAGTTGGGACCTCTTCGCACTATGCGCCTCAGCATCCGCTGACCCCGCTCCGTCAGTTTACGTGGCCTACCACTTCGTGGCTGAGTTGCTGTCGTTCCCAAACACTTCCACGTTCTTATAATACAGCTGACAGTTGACTGTGGAATATTTAGGAGCGAGGAAATTTCACGACTGGATTTGTTGCACAGGTGGCATCCTATCACAGTTCCACGCTGGAATTCACTGAGCTCCTGAGAGCGACCCATTCTTTCACAAATGTTTGTAAAAACAGTCTGCATGCCTAGGTGCTTGATTTTATACACCTGTGGCCATGGAAGTGATTGGAACACCTGATTCTGATTATTTGGATGGGTGAGCGAATACTTTTGGCAATATAGTGTATATCCAGGCATGTAATATGAAAAATAGGGACATTTATTATTAGATACAATTGTACACAGGACAATATCGCCTCAGTCTCTTCCTTCAAAGTAGGCATGTTTCATCCTGCGTCAAAATCTCAGGAGTAGTTTTTGTAATCCTCAGATCAGCTTCTAGTTCTCTGTCGTCAGTCGCCGATCTTTGTCGATTGCTGCCCAAAAACCTTCAGCATTCTGAGGTGTTCTGCTTGGTGCATGATCTCCAGAACGTGGATAATTTTTAACAGATTCTCACCCATCTTTGTGCTACACGTTTATTTGCGCTGCACTCATCGCATCGTGCCGGAAACCTTCAAGCTTAACGCTACGTGTGATGATTAGTTGCTTTACTCGCTCAGTCATTTTGAATGTGATGACCACACAGTGCACATGCTCACTGGACGGAACAGTATACATGCTCCCCACTGACTAGTACAGTGAAGTCATCATGGTTCATGAGCACTCCAGTCCACTCTCCTCGGCCGCAGGGTTACACTGATGTCACACAAACCTGTTACTGGGGCTGAATTGTGGCAAACCATGGTGGGAGGGATGTCATTCTCTCTCTTTCTCTCTATCTCTCTCTCTGTCTATTTCTGTCTCTGTCTATTTCTGTCTCTCTCTCTCTCTCTCTCTCTCTCTGTCTATTTCTCTGTCTCTCTGTCTCTCTCTATCCCTATCCCTGTCTCTGTCTCTCTCTCTCTCTCTCTCTCTCTCTCTCTCTCTCTCCCCGTCTCTCTCCCTGTCAGTCAATGCAACATTAGCCAATGATGATGTTCTGTGAGTTCATGTATGTAGAGATAGCCCTTTCCTCTGAGTTTGATGTAATAATCTGAATCAGTTCAGTTTGTAATCAGTCCAGTATGATTTTTTTTACTTATTTGTCTGGACGTCTGGTTGAGAAACTCACAAGAGAAAGACATTTAAAGTCAGGAAGTCTCACTTCGTCATTTCTGTCTCAAACAGGTACTGGGAGGATCAGGACGGCTGTACACTTGCTACACATCGTGTCATTACTGCCCTTGTCCAGCCTTCTCTTTCTCTGTGCTCAGGAGAAATGAAAGTCTGCTGGTGAGTTTTACATCTCTGTACAGCCTCCTTTGTCCTTTTACACTCATAGAAACCACACAACTGACACAAGGTCAGAGGTCACTAGCTGTGTTCATAAGCAGCTCAGCAATCAGGTGATCAACATAAATGGTCATTAGAAATCAGAAGGAGATTACTGAGGCCCATTTAAATAAAATATCAAATTCAGTGGAAATAAATCAGGTGGATATTCAGTTATAGTGATTCAGGTGTGTGTGTGGGTGGGTGTGTGTGTGTGGGTGGGGTTTTTCTTCATGTTTTGTGACTGACATTATTTAAGGCTTGGTTAACACAGAATGAATTAATTGAGACAAATTCAAATTAGTGCAAGAAAAGCTCGTATTCAGAAAGGATGTGCTTAAGGCAATACAAAGGGTTTTGTTTTGTTTTGTTTTTTGGGTTTTTTCCCCCCCAAAGTCTGTCCCTGACATCCTGCCATATCCCGAGGTCGCTCAGATGATGCTCTCGGTTTACTTTGTGCTGTTCTCTGGAATTCTGCTCTTTGATCATGGAGCCTGGATTCAAGGGGAGAATCTCCATGTCTTTCACCGCAGAACAACATTTTCATCAGCCTGGCCCGAGAAGCCCCCGAGAGAGCCGCGGGCTAAAATTAGGCAGTCTGTGTGAGAACACCAGTCCAAAAAGAGCATGTTCACCATTACAGCCTCAAACCAGAATGAAAGAAACATGAATACTGTCTTCTATATTTGTGTAAAGTTGAAGCAGAAACTGCTTTGCACTGAAACTGGTATTCTGTGTGACAAGTTTGCATGACACCCACTTCTTCCTGACTTTTTGACCTGAACTGAAAACAAAACAGAGCCGAAAAAAGACAAATGCCTCGTCTGAAATTCTCATCAGGCCTCAAACCCCGTCTGCTGTGTGTGTGTGTGTGTGTGTGTGTGTGTGTGTGGGAAGCAGGCTTCAGTGGTCCCAACAGATGCAGCACGCACACACACACACACACTTAGCTGTCATGCTGATATAATAGCTGGTGGAGGCGAAGCATTTCTCTCCAGGATAATGATAGAGTGGGATTTTCCCTAACAAGACTCTTCGGGTTCCACATCAACACATTTACCATGCTATTTATACTCTCACTTGCCACTTTATTAGGAACACTCAGACCACCTGAACATTCATGAATGGAGGAAAGATGTGATCTCAGTGACTTTCAGCCATGGCTTGGTTGATGCTCCTGAGATTTTCTCTAGTGTTTGCACAGCACCTTGAGGTCAGAGGAGAATGACCAGACTGGTTTAGACTGACAGGAAGGCTGCAGTAACTCGAGCATCTCACAACCTTGAAGCGAATGAGTTACAACAGCAGAAGACCTCCGGTTTGTCGTCACACGCTCATTACACAGCTGAGACTTCCACTGACATCACCTGGTGTATCCGAGTTCTTGGAATATCACAGAAGGAAACATTTTCCTCAGCTATAATATCTCTCTTCACACTTGGAATGTAAGATTGTATTCACTACATAGCAACACCAGCCTTTCAGCAATACGTGCACACGATTGTTACAAACCAATTACAAAGTGCTAAAGTAGATCGCTAACTCGATTATATTCCTCGCTTCTGCCTCGCAGGAAAATATCGCGTCGATCTTAGTGGTGTTTAGTTCCTAACTTTTTCAATTCTATGAAAACCGAAGGGCCGAAGGAGTCATGTGTTGTAACCGATTGAAGAAGCTGTATTTAGTTACCCATTAGATGTGTCCTCAGGTGCTTTGTCTGGCTTATTTCTGTAAAAAGAATCATGCCAACTATAGAAACCTGATCGTGGAGGGAGGAAATGAAAGAATGGAAGCAGAGTTAAAGGTGATCTAAACCCAAGAGTTGTAGCAATGCCCTTGTTTCAAAAAGCCTCACAGGCTAGGACAAGCTTCCATGAAAGCGTGATTATGAGTCACGTCCACATCATGATTTCTGAAGTGGCATACTGTTAGTAAATTTAAATACATCTGGTCTCTTCTGGTCAGCGAAAAGCTCATTCTATAGTGTCATGGTCCTCGAGGGTCAGAAAAAATCTAATAATGTGCTGATTTTTAAAAAACATTGTTATTGTTGTATATTTGTTTCTGGTGTTTTCTCTAAACGACCTGTCTTTTTCAGTGTAAGCACATCCTGGCAGTCTACTTGTGCCAGGCCATGGGTTTGTGCCAGCAGGAGCAGGTCTCGGATCAGCACATGACCCTCATCCTCTCCGGAAAAGCCGAGAAGGATCCGTAAAAGCTCTTCATTCGGCGACCCAGGGTGCAAGAAGCTGAATGAACAGAGCAGGTGGGGTGTGCGCTGCAATCGCAAGTTCACATGGAGAGAGCCGGGGAAGTTCCACTGCTGGGATTTGCATATTTTGTGCACAAATTGGAACCCAGAACGGTACATATCCTGGCTTGTGTTTGTTTTCCTGCTTCATAAAATTACCCATGAAGCCAAGAGGAGTTCTCTGGATGTTGGCGCACCATTAGGGGAAAAAAAAAACCTACATTAAATATAAAAAAATATATAATTTAATGACAAATAATAAACTAATGCTTACTGAACATGGGAGTTTGTTTTATCAACCCCAGAAAAAGCCATGTACTATTACTAAAAACAGACAAAATGGATAAAACAGCAAAACACCCACGAGCATTTTCTTTGTGTGGATCATGTCGATGATGCATGCAGAGTAGTAGTTAAGAGTTTCAGTGGCTTTAGGCTATAAAGTGGAACATGAACACATTAAATTGTACCAAAACAGTCGTGACCGAAAAGGTATGACCAGATACATGGCTGTGTTGTGACACACTTCTCGGCAGAGAAAAGATTTTCTGCTGTGACGATGTTGGGTGGAAAAGCACTTCAGCGACTCTTCATGAAGCTGGGATTGTAATATCAGGCCAAATTGGGCAAAAGCTAATTCTATCATCACTGTTCACCGCTTTCCAGGAGCAAAGGATCTAAACTCTGTGTTCTGTGACCCATAAATGTGTTCTAAAATATCAAACGTTTTATCAACATGCCAAAATTTTATTTTGAATAAAAAGTTTTTTTTAGCATTCTATCAAATGTTTTGTATTGAGATTTTCCTACCTCAGAGCGAGACAGGATGTGAGTGAAATGATTTAACGGCCAAAGAATCTGTTCACTGAGAGCACGGTCACCTCCTCTCTCATAACAGCTTCAAATCGTGTTATTTTTAGCCTTTGATATTCTGTGCTTTTGTTCCGGGAAATCTTAATTCGTATGCGTGCTACACACCCGATGGATTTTCAGTGGGATCTGGAGATTTTAAGAGACTTTAATTAAACGGCGTTCCGGTATTCTGTAAAAGTCGTCCGACAAACAAATTCGAGTTTGATGTTTTCAGTACATTTACAGGCCTCTCTTTGAAATCTTTGTCCGCAGGAATGCGAGTGTTTGTTTGAGCAAAGCCCACCAGGACGCACAAGCCTTTGCACATTTTTAGCTGCAGTTATGCAAGTCCCCGGCGCCGCTGTCAGCAGGTAGTCGAACGGCACTATGGGTAACGTACAAACCCGTTAACCGGAACAGCTCAGAAAAAGAAGTAATTGAAGATATCCTTTCTTTTTAAATATATATGTATATATATATATATATTTATATATAAAGAGCTTTTATTAACAAAATAAGTCACCAAACATACATATTTAATGTTAAATAACAGGACTGCTTCATACAGCTGACAAGTATATTGTGATAACACTTGGACACAAATACTCAACATCAATCATGAACCACAGTGTATGCTGTTAAGTGTAGCACGAATACTGCAGCACATTAAAAAACAAAAAGACACTTCTTTTTCTCAAAGGTTTTCCGTCTCTCTGTGGACAGGACTGTAAGAGCTCGAGTAGATCATCGACACCGAATTCCACTACAAAGTAACTCGAAAGCATTTTCTCTCCCCAAGTCAGTCTTCCACTTTCGAAACAAGCTATTAAAAAGTACACAATGTATTTTCAGGTATTTCCTAAGCACATAAAACGGCAGCTAGCATCCCTACAGTGCAGTACAGATTGGTCTCCATGGGAATGTCCATTCGATTTGGCACATTCCTGCAGTTTAGCCCTTAAGAGTAGTAATAAAACAGAGATTTAAAGGCTTAACGAGTCTTGTTAAGAACCTACAGAGCTCGTGTTCACCTGCCTCACTGCGTCGTCTGATCGATAAATAGCCTTTTACCACTGCCTCGCCTCGCTTTGCTCGGATGTCTATTAGAATAGGTTTGTCACGTCCGAGTGGCCATGTCATTTACGGGAACGTCTGCGCATTAGGCGAGCACACACTGTGTATCTGATCACTCGCAGTCTGACGGGGGGGAAGCGAATCTCAGTGTACTGTACACTAATCTATTCATTACTTTTAGAGTGACGGACATTTCTACGTCATATTCATGGAAATGTCAAGACTCTGATCCGTTCCGAAACAAGAAGGCACCCTGGGGTGTTCTAATCCTCCTTATACCACAGCTGGATACTCAGTTCTGATTGGTCAGACCCTAGCACCAGCTGCATGGAGAGTCATGTGTTTATATTAACACGCTTGTCTGAAAATGATATTGTTTCAAAACGTACACAGGGGTGTGTATGGCAGCTGCATTTTAAAAAAAACATGTGTAATGGCTGATCTGGTAAGTTTTAGGTTTTTTGGAACAGGGTAAAGCTGTAGAGTTTCCCAACAAAAGGGGAAAGGCTTCAGGATGGAGGGCCGTGTGCTTCATGGGAAACATTTTTTTAATTGTTTTTTTGGGTCATTTTGAAAACATCAAATATAATTGTAAATGGTGAAACCTCCAATATGTACATTTTTAATAAATTGGGAAAGTTCTGTGGTATAAGAAGAATAAAACACTTCAGGGAAGTGTTGTAATTGCAATAATACTCAGCTTTGGGATGGTAACAGTGCTGTTTATATTCCTACAACAGCAGGCCTCATCGTTTCATTTCTTACATATCGACTTTTAAAACATTTTTATCATTTTTCAGTGCCATCAGTACACTTGCTATCCACCTCGTAATGACATTCTTAAATCAGTCTGCATGTAAAGAGTTATACGTATTTAGAATTGTTTCTTTACAGTCCCATGGTATGGTTTTGAACAGTTGCGGAGGACAGTGGCTAGAATTCACAGTATTTTGTTAGAACAGTGTTAAAGAGGTAGGTGGCTGCTAGCTCAGAGGCGACACTTTAAATCTTGTTGCTGCAGACACTTTTTGCCCCGACCATCACACTTTAAATCTCAGTGCAGTAGACACTCTCTGCTCTAGGCTCTGCCTCTGCAGTTTGTTGCACTTGAACATTCAATGACAAACTGGGCCCTTGGGGGCAGTGACACACCCATGAGGGAGACAATAACCCCAAGTCCAACACCAGGGCAGCTGGGGCCGCTCGGTGTGTGTGTGTATGTGGGAGCAAGACTGTGTAAAGTGACATAATACCATTTCAACATGTGGAAATTTGGTCTTGCTGAGATACTTCAAATAAGTGTCTAATGACTTACAAAGTGGCTAGCAATAACAAACTGGCTTTAAGAACCTGGGTGCATGGGAATACCTCAGCTCCAGACTGTATTGTTTCCAGAATGTGTTTTGATCTGCCTAATCGGTTTTGTACGACTTAATCATTTACATAGTGCTAACTCTTTCAAAAGTTGGCCAGCAGCTGCTTTTCTTTCAATGACAGAGTAAAAAGACGATTCTTGGCCCCATGTGGTTTTCCTGAGCTTTCTATAGTAACCTAAATTGTAAAGATTTAATAAAACAGTCTCAAATATTCAAGCATGACACTTTAAAAAGACTGTTACAGGTTAAACGCTAGAAGCCTTTTCTGTCAGGCTTTGTGTTGTTCCTGTGTCCTTCACAAGTTCTTGCAGTTGCTTCAAAATGGACTTGAAGTGAACAGTGAGTAACTTTCCCATTCTGGTGCATTCTGGACATTGCTCTCTCCACCTTTTGTTTCATTGTCGTCGTCTCTCTGTCCGTTACCAGGATTCACCTCTAGCCAGGTATAGAGGCATGCTGTCTGTCCCTCAAGACTTGGAGCACAATTTGTTCAAGTTTGTTAGTTGTGTCAGGGTAAAGAGGAGATATTTCCTGTATCTTCACTGTCTTAAGTAGTGTTAGGTGATGAGCATTTTGCTCTCTGCTTTAGTTTAACAATAATGTAAAAAAAAAAAAAAAAGTTTCCAGAGATGCCTGCTTCCAAAGTGCCATCCTTTCAGTCCTTATAAACAGCCTAGCAATCCACATTCCTGCAGTTATTCTCTGGTGTGTAAACATTGCTCCCCATGTTTTGAATGATGCTCATTAAAAATAAGATTAGATTAAGTTAAAATACCATTTCCAGTGTCTCATGACCTATAACAGAGGATCGATGGTCATGGTAATCTGTTCTCTGTTTCGGGTGCTTCCATTGGAGCTCAGGTACAACTCTTCGCGACGGCAAAGAATGTGGCGCGCCAGAATTTTCCGGAAGGTGTTCCTGAATTCCTTGATGCGATAAGCATAGATAATGGGGTTGACTGCTGAGTTGGCATGCGAGAGAATTATAGCCACGTACATGATGTAGTCGGGCTTGGCCACTTCCGTAAAGAGGGTGAGGCAGTTGAGGACATGCACAGGCAGCCAGCACAAGGCGAAGAGGCCTACAATAATGGACAGGGACTTGGCGGCACGGATTTCCCGCTGCAGGAGCCCACGATGGTGCTGGTGATGCCGGCTCTCGCCGTTGCCCATCACGCTTCCGAGCTTGATCTGGCGCAGCTGCTTTCGAGCCACCGTGAAAATCTTGACGTAGATGCCTAGCATGATGAGCAAGGGCAGCAGTACGCATCCAAAAAAGTTGAAGTAGACCATGTAGCTCATGTCCACTACACTCTCGAAGAGGCATTTTAGCTCGCAGCTCTGCAGGAAGCCCTGGGATGCTTCCGTGCTGGAGTTCTGGAGAGGAGAACTTTGGTTTGCAGGCTTACTGCAAGCCCTGGCTTTCTTGTTCCAGCCTGCAAATGGGATGAGGCCAATGATGAATGATAGAATCCATAAAATGGCAATGATCTTTCTGGCCCTGTTCCCTGTAACCAGCTCCTTATACCTGAACAGAGAGAGAGAGATGAGTGAAAGGTCTGCAGTTTTACAACAACAAAAGCACTGCTGAACACTGTTGGCTATATTCCTGGAAAGCTTTAGAGGCTGGATCACTTTCGATCAGTGCCTCGTTTTTATTTTTATTTATACTCTTGATCTTGACACTTGTTTATAAGTGAAAATGCACTTTGCATTAACTAAAGTAAAGCATTAGTATTTTGACTGAAAATTCACTCTTTCAGACCAACCGGAAGATATGAAATACACCTAGTTAATTAGACAGTGGTGTGCTGAAAGAGGAAGTGAGTTAGTGGTTAATATGTACTGACCACTCCTGTTCTCCATTTTTGTAACCAAACGGGTATCTTTTGTTTGAATATTCTGTCGTCAGGAAAACTGTTATCAAATGATTATAATTTAACCACGGTACCAACAAACATCAAGTAAAATGTTATTCAATAAGATCACACTACTGGCATTGCAACAAGGAGCCACTATCCGAAACAGTTTCCCCCCATCCCTTTCTTTTGGAGCACTGCCACTTGTATAGAAGAAATCAAGCTCAGACTAGAGTGATGACCCAAACTCTTCAGCACAGGGCAATCCATCTCCGACCCTGCCAAGCTTGCCCACTCTGATGGAGTAAATCACGCATTAGGATGCATTATTCAAGTCTCACCTAATCCTCACATTGCATTTCTCTTCCCCAAGAACAGAAACTGTCCAGAGTGCCATCAGTAAGAGAACCTCCACACTGATCACTGGTAAACATCATGTATGTAATTCAGTCTTCTTTAATGCAGCCTTTAATCCTTTTCATGTTTGCTTTCCAAATGGTTCATACAAGCCTCCTAATAGTGCTGCAGTCAGGACCACCATTGTCCAAGCCCATGAGTGCTCTGCCACTTAAAGGGTCTCAAGGCCAAGTCAAGATCACTCTCTCAAATTCTTTTCAAGGCCATGTTTTTACTTGACCTAGTTTGTAGCTTAATTTGGGCTATGACTACATTTAGCAAGAATAAGATCTAAAAAAAAAAAAAAAAAAAAAAAAGTCCAATTACAAATGACAGTAAATTCAAGACAAGACTCGAGTCAATAATAAAAATGTCAGCAGCCCTCCTTCTACCTCACTGCCTGGTTGTTAGAGGAGCTTCCTTTCTCTTCTTCACATTTGAGTGAAGATGCATGAGTCATGCCATGATTATAGTCATCACCCCCCATCAACCCAGCTCCCTTTATTCACGACTCCTCCATCTCTCTCTCTCTCTCTCTCCCTCTTCTGTCACTTCTGGTTCAAGTCACAACTTTAGGAGCATTGAGTGCTTGTGATATACAGCCACCATTTTCTCTGATGGACCGCATTTCATAATGTCCTTCTCCAGTGAGTACCTACTGTTCTGTCTGTAGCTTCCAGCTCACAGCTTAAAGAAAATCTAATTTACTTCCTGAGTCTTTTATTTCCTTTTTTTTTTTGAGGTAGGTTAAGACCTAAAAATGTATGAAATTGGTCTTAATTGATCCCTTTTAAACCCCGGACTACTAACATGAATTTCCACAGGCACACTACATATTTAAAGGGTCACTGCAAAGCTGAACTTAAAGGTCAAGGGTGTCATTAATATGAAAACTTTTAAAGCCAAAATGTGCAGCCCATCAAAGGTCATGGATAATGACATTTTTGTTAGCCTTTGATTGTAAAGGAAAATGTGCCGTGTGAACAAAATCATACTATGTGAAGGACTCGTCTCTTAATTTGTTATTATATTCCATACCCCCCCTTTAACAATTTATTTGAAAATCTCAAACCTATAAAAAAGCATAACCTCACCCAAAAAAAAAAAAGAGAGTAGTAGGCTGTAACTGTGCTAATATATATTACAGTGACACTGCAGGGCTTTATACAAGTCAGGGGTGTGGTGGATCTGGAGTCTATCCCAGGAACACAGTGCATGCAGCAGAACAACTCCATGGCCGGAATGCCATTCTCTCACATTCAGTCACTTACACCTGGGGGCAAGTTAGACTTGCCAATACACCTACCTACATACATGATCACACCAGGGATCCTAGAGCTGTTCAGTAACAACACTCCAGAAAATACACTACATGACCAAAGGTTTTTTGGACACCCATGGTGTGTCTCTTCCCCAAAGATTGAAGCAGAGATTTGTATAAGATGCCTTTGTATGCTGTAGCATTAAGATTTCTCTTCACAGGCCCAAACCGGTTCCAGCGTGACACTGTGCAGAAAGTAAGAGCCTCAATCTCACTCCCCACTGGACACCTTTTGTGATGAATTGGGCTGTATGCCGACTGTCAGTCAAAGTCAGTCCCTGATCTCATTAATGCTTTAGTGACTAAATGGACAAATCCTCACAGCTACGCTCCAAAATCTAGTTGGAAACCTTCCTGGAGGAGTTAAAGGTTAAAAGCAAACAGGGAACAAAATTTGAAGTGGACCATTTTTCCCCTCTTTCATGGCAAAGCCACTTTTTAAATAAGTAAACACTGTAACTGTTGCAGTACCAGTTAACAAATGACCTCTAACCTAAGCCCATAATTCCAGTCTGTCACAGAGCTACACACAACAGTGATGTGGGGAAAAAATGTCAAAACGTTGTGGTCGTGTTGGCTGAGCAGATGAGAATGCTTCAGTGCACGCCCTTCCAAATTGATTAAAATACAATAAACAAATGGCTCGGGTTTATTTATTCGGAAATTCCAGTCAAAATTTTCATCTGCACACAATACAGGAGTTCCCAAAACGTTATTACTAAAGTCTTGTTTTCCTGCATCTGGTTTCTATCTGATATAAACTGTCAGCTGTTAAAGTTACAGCGTCCTGAATGAAATGGAGATGAGGCTGTTTTACTAGGAATGGGAAGGTTTTTGATGTTTCATTTTAACTATGAACATTTTCCTGTCATGAGAAAAATGATGGTATTGGTGAAAGACTTTTTTTTTCATCCTGCAGTAATCCCGTCTTTTCTCCTTTTCACGATTAGGATGCCACTCTGACTCAGGCACGTATGGCTGGTTCACATTATGTTAAGCGGTTTCTATGACTTACTTTGTTATGGGAAAAATGGTGTAAGGGTTTTTACTTCACGTCTCCATATGTTGCTTAAACCGTGCCAATGCAACAGCATTTCTCCAGTCAGCACAGATGTCTTTATTAATGAGCCTTAAAGGCAGAGAAGGAGAGATGCTGAAAGTGAGAACACAGACCTGGATTGTGTTTACATAATGCTTCAAAGCGGTTAAACCTTGTAATGGATCTCCACAATAGAATAAGAAGTTATCCATTAACATGTATTGGCATTTTATCTCGAATGCAAACACACAGATGGTAAAAACCCAGTTCATCTCTGGCTAGGTTTGGCTCGATACGGCTCTCCGGCTGTAAAGTTGCATTAAGTGTACATTTACATTACATTTCTGCCATTTGGCATCCATTTTTAATACAACTGAGCAATTTAGGGTTAAGGGCCTTGTTGAAAGACTTGGAGGACCTGGGATTCCAACTCACAACCTTCAGATCAGACATCCAACCCCTTAACCACTAATCCCCAGGTTTCCCAACAAGCAATCTCAGATCACCAACATTCCCAATGATCAATTAGAGATTCCACACATTTGTGGTCTCTTCATTATAAACTCTTTTTGGTTTATAATGTTATAAAAGCGAATTATTTATTCAGTAACTAGGACTCTTCTCCACCACTGCTTTATTTAGTCTGTGAACATGTCAGTATTTGGTAACTACATACAGGAAAAGTCTTCTCTATGCTGAAAAAGCTGTTCTGATCCATTCCCGTCTCTAAGTAACTTTTCTTTCTTGTGCATGAAGCATGTTTTGATAGGAAAATGAGCATGACAAAACCATGAATATGCAAACGAGCCTCTCACATCCTCCAGTGACTTCTAATGACTTTTTTTTTTAGCATGCATTAGCCACTTTACTCTAAAAAGAGTCGTCAGTGCTGCGTTTGGACAAAAACACACACACAGCACACAATAGACAGGTGATTAAAGGAAAAAATCTGAACATAACGAGTGCAGAAGCTACTAGAAATAAAATTGGTCTCGTATGCTTCAATTAAGCAATCATTATACACGGGGCTCTGTGGCATGTATAGAAACACTGAGCAGCCCCAGCTGCTCTCAATTCTGGATCAAGATGGCAAGAGGAAAAGATCTGAATGACTTTGAAGGATGGCTCATTATTGGGGCTCTGTCTCAATCATCAATCATTATCGGCTGTGTTCAAATAGAGACTGTGACTGAAGCGATATCCGTATTTAGGCCTGTGGGAAGGGCTGGAAATTTCTGGGTTAAAAACAAGTTCACATTCAGTTGGCATGATGCTGGCTTGTGAACTGCTGGTGGATCAGTCCATTAATCCCACCCAATCAACCACCCTGCCCTAGTGACTCATCCCTGCCAGTTTACAAAGGTGTAATTACCATAGGCACCGGACTACAGAGATCTATATGATCACATGACACACCCTTCACCATATTCTTAAAATGTGGCTAAATGTGTGTGTGGTAAAAACCAAGAGAATGCTTTCTCTGGTTTGCTGTTTGGGGGCATTTATTGCCACGGATCATGTCCACTTCAATTCATCATCCATTGATTAAAACACTTCTGACGCTCCTGATGGGCGTGGCCTCCTCCACCATCCTACAGGGCGTAGCTTCACTGAATAGTTTGATAAGAAGAAAAATGATTTAAATCAAATGGAGTTTTTCATGATTCTGTCCATCTTCATTATCAAATGGTCAGTCTTTTATTTCTGGACTGTGTTTGTTTCTTCAGTACAGTACAAGAGACCAACACCTTTCTAACTTTCTACTTTTTTATGCTGCTTTTTCCTTTAATTTATTGCCTCTCTGTATCTGGCAGTTAGACAACCGTACATATAAAACTATAAAACGTCAAAGCTGTACAGTTTGTTCAGCCATATTTTAGACACTGCTAGAACTTCTTGTACTGGGATCCCCCCCCATATATTTCTAACCATCTGTTAAATCCATGTTTCTATTACTGTAACATGTGAAACGTTTCCAAAGACAAAAAATGTATTAAACAGTGTGAGTTTCACCTTGTGATATATTCCAGGATCATGCTTAATCTGTGGAAGAGAAATGAAAAAACTAATTGCCTTGGGACTGTTCAGTCTCTGGGCTGTTTTCATGGTAAATTATTTGCGAGGACCATTCTGTCCATCTGAAACTGACATCACACTGACCCTCCTCCACCATACAGCTCGCCTTGTGTACAATAATAGAGGAGCATTGGAATGCAAGCCCATGCTTCGGATTAGTCCTAGAGAGTTGCAGTCCCTAGACACCAGGCAAGCAGCCACGCACTACCCCGGGCTTTGTGTTGGAGCAAGTGGGTGGCCTAGCGAATGTGAAATTCACACAGTGGTTAGTGCTCAATGAAAACCAGAAGGTTGTGTGGTGGGAACACTCAAGTCTGCTTCCCGTTAAGTCACGTATATCGATTGGGAACGTACCCAAAATCTGCATTACTTATGAGTCGGTGAGTCAGAAACGAAAAAGGCAAATAAGGCACGCTGAAGAAAACTCAACAGGAGGTGTTGCACTTTTTCACCTACGCAGACGCAGCTGGGGAAACACCCATCTGAGCCCTCAAACAGTCGGCTGAGACCACAGTCTTGTTCACTTTCACTTACACACATACACAAACAGAAACTATGAGCAACCCATGTGCTGTACCCTCATGTTATTATAGAACGGAAAAACTAACATGTTGTATGGTGTTATTTTTCCATCTTCTCTGTTTTCCCCTCACCTCCCATAAACAAACCAGTAGGTAGCCAGACTCGGCCAAAATTTCTAATAGATTTTTTTAAACTATTCCTTTAGATGTGAACAGGATGGACGCTGTATCCACCACATCCCTGACCAGTATAACATAAATGAGTGACTTTCTCACTATTAACACACATACCAGTGCCGTGTTTATTTTGAAGCATGGTTTAAATTAGTACTTCACGATTCCGGCTGTCTGCCTGACTCATAGTTCACCTCTCAGAAAATATGATGTAGGTCAACTCAGTTACACTGGATTATTTACAGCTGGATTTTTAGCTATTCTATTCCTCGAACTGAAAGACTATATCAGTGATGAAGTCCAGCTCAGGTTGACACCATTGCTTTACAAAGATCTTTTCTAAAAAACTTGATTCGATGGATCCAAAAGGAAAGTTTGACACTTGACAGAACAGCTGGGTGCTGACGCCACAAAATCAATCTTTGGTGTAGAATCCATAAATCTGTGTTATGTGTAAGATGAATGGAGTTCCTGTTGAAGGACACATTAGACTGGACTCTCATTCAGCACTGTAAGAGCTCTTTTATCTGATGTTTCTCAGGTGCCTTCATTAAGCACGGTGTGTGTGTGTAATACACTCCTCACTCTCAGCACATGCACATTATCAGCACTCCATTAATAGCCACACATCAGATTTCGACCAAACACACACAGATTGTAGTCACATCATTACCACATTAAAGAGGATAAACATCATCACACTGTCTTTATTAAACTGTTTGTATTTAAAGTCAGAAAACAGCTGTACTGCGTATAAAGACCTGTTGGTAATTACAGCATTACAGCTGTGCTGATAACCTATTGATTACGGACGCCTGCAGCTCTGTTCCTCTGATCGCTGTATGTCTTTCTATCAGACGCAGAGATTTACACAAAAAAACAGCATTTCATCACCCTGAACATAAAACACACATAAAATACAGAATAAACAGACTGTATTGGGGGAAATTCTTGTAGCACATAAATACAGGCTGTTTTTTTTTTTTAGAAACCTGAAGGTGATGTGAAACTTTCTGAAAATCTTAAATGCGTAAGCATTCATTTTGTTGAAATTCAAGGCATGGAGAAACATGTGGGTTAATCAGAGAAAGAGCAAACATGCTCCTGACCCTAATCAGCCTCAATCCTTGTGGTCAAAGGTTTGTGTTAAAGGCAACTCCTCAGCCAATCACATGCCGGATCTCAGCAGTAAGGTCATTAAAAAAGTCAGTCAGAACCATTTCTTAATTTAATACAGTTCACTCTAACAGCCTGTGTTAAATCTAATGGTGAATTCAAGAAGATAAACTTTTTGTAAAGTTCACACTCACCTCAGAGGAATTTTGACAGCTAGATATCTATCGATGGCCACCGCCAGAAGGCTGAAGATTGAGCTCTGAGTGAGCACGAGCACGAAGCAGGCGAGGAAGAGGCAGCCGTAGAAGTCGCAAGGCAGCCCGATGCTGATGGTGATGGCGAAAGGGATGGCGAGGCACCCGACTAAAATATCGGCTACAGCCAGAGACACCAAGAAGTAGTTAGTGGCGTTTTTCAGAGTGGAGTTGATGGCGACAGCCCAGCACACCAGCACGTTGCCGACAATGGACAGCACAGCGATCATCAATTCAATGGTGATGTAGAAAGTACTCATCTCAGCGAGGAGACACGCGCGTCGCCGTCGGAAAGTCGCCTCTACGAGAACGCTGGGAGAGCCCGGGCTGGCACGCGCAATGACACACACCACCTCTCGCAACAAACCGCGCATTGCCTAACTGAGACATCTGTGTGAAATGCCATCTATATGGATTAAAGAAAAGGGGGGAAAAAACACTTTAAGTTACTTAAAAGTCACAGTTTTGCACCAATCAGCGTGCAATAAAAAAACTAGTGCGCATTTTTTATTTGTAAGTTAATAGAAATAAAAATAATGAGTTATAAAGAATAATGTAATTCTTACCCTCGCTCTTTCAGCTCCCGTGTAACCCTCGCAGCTGCGTTGAGGAAATGCGACTCCAACACATGGCTTTTAGAAGAGCCCATAACAGCTCACGGACACGCCCCCTGTGGGACCCGGGATACGCCCACAGTGGTAAGTTGTAGTAGTAACTGGACAATTTACACGCTGGAAATATGACCGCAAAATACACACACACACACACACACTAGGTGTGTGTGTGTGTGTGTGGGGGGGGGGGATGATCATAAAGACTCCCACGTGAACATGGTTAAGAGGAAAAAACAGCTAACCAACTAACTAACAGCTAACTTTTAGAGTCCAAAACAAAATGGCTGTGATAATTTCTTTTATTAATTGAATCTGATTAAACCGAAATGTTCTACTCATAGACAGAAGAATTCAGCAAGTCTAAAGGGCTCTGGGGAACTTTTCCACTTTTTTTTTTTTTTTTTTTTACATTTATTCATTCATTTTTTCCAACTTTTGGAAAACATAGTTCATTTATTTCATGTGATTTTGTTTTAATTTAATAAATTATTAATTAAAAAATCGAATACATTACACAATTTATTAACTTTGAAATTATTTTGATGAGTTTTATTTACCTTTATTTATTTATTTTTTAAAAATACAATTAATTTTCCACGAGATTTTATACACAGTTTAGTTTGGATTTTCCTATTTCATGCCCACTGAATTTATTTTGGTGTGATTATTTCCTCCCCAATTATTATTATTCTTGTTAATAATAATAATAATAATAATAATAATAATAATAATAATATTATTATTATTATTATTATTATTATTATTATTATTATTAATAATAAATATATTATTTCCACAGGACTCATTAATAATTTTAATGTTGTTCCTCCATAAGATACACTATATTGCCAAAAGTATTCGCTCACTTGCCTTGACTTGCATATGAACTTAAGTGACATCCCATTCCTAATCCATAGGGTTCAATATGACGTCGGTCCACCCTTTGCAGCTATAACAGCTTCAACTCTTCTGGGAAGGCTGTCCACAAGGTTTAGGAGTGTGTTTATGGGAATTTTTGACCATTCTTCCAGAAGCGCATTTGTGAGGTCACACACTGATGTTGGACGAGAAGGCCTGGCTCTCAGTCTCCGCTCTAATTCATCCCAAAGGTGTTCTATCGGGTTGAGGTCAGGACTCTGTGCAGGCCAGTCAAGTTCATCCACACCAGACTCTGTCATCCATGTCTTTATGGACCTTGCTTTGTGCACTGGTGCACAGTCATGTTGGAAGAGGAAGGGGCCAGCTCCAAACTGTTCCCACAAAGTTGGGAGCATGGAATTGTCCAAAATGTCTTGGTATGCTGAAGCATTCAGAGTTCCTTTCACTGGAACTAAGGGGCCAAGCCCAGCTCCTGAAAAACAACCCCACACCATAATCCCCCCTCCACCAAACTTTACACTTGGCACAATGCAGTCAGACAAGTACCGTTCTCCTGGCAACCGCCAAACCCAGACTCGTCCATCAGATTGCCAGATGGAGAAGCGCGATTCGTCACTCCAGAGAACGCGTCTCCACTGCTCTAGAGTCCAGTGGCGGCGTGCTTTACACCACTGCATCCGACGCTTTGCATTGCACTTGGTGATGTATGGCTTGGATGCAGCTGCTCGGCCATGGAAACCCATTCCATGAAGCTCTCTGCGCACTGTTCTTGAGCTAATCTGAAGGCCACATGAAGTTTGGAGGTCTGTAGCGATTGACTCTGCAGAAAGTTGGCGACCTCTTCGCACTATGCGCCTCAGCATCCGCTGACCCCGCTCCGTCAGTTTACGTAGCCTACCACTTCGTGGCTGAGTTGCTGTCGTTCCCAAACACTTCCACGTTCTTATAATACAGCTGACAGTTGACTGTGGAATATTTAGGAGCGAGGAAATTTCACGACTGGATTTGTTGCACAGGTGGCATCCTATCACAGTTCCACGCTGGAATTCACTGAGCTCCTGAGAGCGACCCATTCTTTCACAAATGTTTGTAAAAACAGTCTGCATGCCTAGGTGCTTGATTTTATACACCTGTGGCCATGGAAGTGATTGGAACACCTGATTCTGATTATTTGGATGGGTGAGCGAATACTTTTGGCAATATAGTGTATTTATGTTTTTGAATGTGATTTTTTTTTTTTAAATACATGGTTCACTTATTTGATGTGCGATTTTTTTCCATCCATAATTCATTTCCACTTATTTCTTTCCATATTTTCACGTCTCATTTATTTGCACGTGTGAGTCTTCCTCCACTATTTTTTATTCACATGAAAAATGACATTTTGACATTTTATTTTACACTTTTTAACTTGTTTTTTTTTTTACCCAATTCATTTGTTTTGCTGTATAATTTTCACATGATTTATTTATTTTAATAATTGTTTCCCCACATTATTTGTTTGTTTTGGTTCATTTTTTCACACAACCTTTTTAAAAATCCATATTGATTCTTATTTTATTCATTTTTTTAAAGACATGACTTACTTTTAAATACTGTTCATTTGATTTTATTGTCATTTTTGCAGACACATGATTCACGTATCTCGGTCTATTCACTAATCCACGTGCGTTTACATCCATGTGATTGTTTTCCTCCTCCTGAATCAGGTGTTCATTACGTTATTCACATGATCAGGTGTTTACCGGAGCGATCTGAGCACGTTTTTCACGTGTAATCATATACTGCTCACATGACCACAGGTGTAATGGATGTGATTTGTCAGTAAATGCGGCCGTGTGCTTTGTGGACTCTGTTGTGAAAAACACTGTTCATCCTGCGTCTGCATCCACGTGCCAGTTTTCTTTCCCATCACACAGGTTTAATGAGTTCTTTCAGACTTATAAAAGTGGGTGTCAGGGTGACTCTCCCCTATTTTTCTGTTGTACAATGGATTTCAGGGCGAGCTTCATCAGCAGTGACAGTCTGTAAAACAATTTCAGTGACTAATTCACCAGAACCTCATTTTTATGATTAAGATCAACAGAAAACATCTGGCCATAAAATTCATCTCACCAGGGAAAGCAGAAACCCTTCAAACAGGAAAAAAAAAAACCCTGACACCCAAACAAAATACAGCACTGGAGCCCATAAAAAAATAATAAATAAAGAGAGAGGAAATAAAGAACTTTCACTCTGCACACACAAAAACATTCGTGCTTTTGAACACAGTCATGTTTATTTCCTTCTTCAGCCATGTCATATTCAGCATGTGTGTGTTTTAGTGTGGAGAGATTTGGCACTACAATGTGACGGAGGTGTTATTGTTAAATAGCGCTGCTACTTGGAGATGATCTCTATATGTTTTATATATATATATATACACACACACACACTGTCTGACTTTTCAGAAAAATATTGAAATTCTTAATATTAATACTCGTTAATCAGGGTAGAGAAAAATAACTAGCCTTTCTACAGTTTGCTAATGTTTAACGGAACCGGCCAAACCGAACCGGCTGGGAATTAACGGAAGGTTCAAAAATACTTTGCTTAAAAATACTATGGATAATAATCCATTCTCTGTAAACAGTATAACACTAACACCTGTACCGTGCTTTTACACACAAAAACAAGAACTACTGGCTTCAGTCTGTACTCACTTCACAATGTAGAAATGTGTAAAAAGGAAGCATTTTGAAAGTGTGATGCTGAGAAGCAGCTCTGTGGTGTTTTTTTTTTTTTTAAATATATATGTATATGGGTGTGTACCACATGGTGATGGCCGTGTGTGAGGAAAATGGGCAGAAAGTGCTATTGGGATTCTGTGTCTTCTGTCTCCGTTCAGGGGTCAAGTCTCAAAGTACTTGTAGATTTGAGAAACGTACTGCATGACGCTCTGCCAGTCTGGTCTGTCTGTGTGCATCAGCTCATCAATGTCCTAAAGATGAGAGAGAGAGAGAGAGAGAGAGAGAGAGGAACAGAGACACAGAAACAAAGACAAATAGAGAGACAGACAGACAGACAGACAGAGAAACAGAGAGAGACAAACACAGAGAGACAGTAACAGAGAGAGAGAGAGAGAGAGAGAAAACAGAGAGTGAGAGAGAGAGAGAGAGAAAACAGAGAGTGAGAGAGAGACAGAGAGTGCGAGAGAGAGACAGACACAGAAAGACAGTAACAGAGAGAGAGAGAGAGACAGACAGACAGACAGACACAAAGACAGTAACAGAGAGAGAGAGAGAGAGACAGAAAGACAGTAACAGAGAGAGAGAGAGAGACAGAAAGACAGTAACAGAGAGAGAGACAGACACAGAAAGACAGTAACAGAGAGAGAGAGAGAGACAGAC